>NW_015660505.1:103634-133159 GCF_001515625.1 Sinocyclocheilus rhinocerous | reverse complement strand
AAAAACGTGCATGTGATATTAACAGACGAACTACGCTCATATTTATAATTCCAAACAATCAGTAAGCGACAGGTGCTAGGAAACGCTGTTTTGTACTCATTTATTGATGAGTCGGCTGCGGTGCGGCCAACTGAATGCGCTACTTCTCTGCCGCTCACCGCACAGAACAGACGCCGAGAGAGGTGACACTTCTCCGGGAAAGTCAGACCTCGCGTTCGCGGGACAGCACAGGCGAAATCTTCCAACTGAACCATAGCTAAGGTTTATCCAAAAAAGTCGCTAGGTTTGTCAGTATGAATATTCTATGGAAAAAAGCCGCTAAAAGGGTGTGAAAGTTGCTAAATCTAGTGCTAAAGTCGCGCTCGTGTGTGAGACGCGGGAGCTGATGGCAGGGGGCGGTGGATATTTGTGGTGGTCAATGTGGATATTGTGGATGAGTTCTTCTGTCATCATCACGTTCTATTAGTTCTACAGCTTCAGTTTCGGAACTTTCACGCTTAGTAACACATACAGCTGTTCCCTCAGCGACATACACCGGTATTGCGGTATTTTAAAAATTCATATCATAACCAAAATAAACACCGTTATTCGGTATGAACCGGTATACCGCCCAGCACTATCTTGCGTCATAAAAGCATTCTGAGCCAAGGTGAAATTACATGACTCAGCTGAACACACAAGCGCTCTTCTTCATAAGCATTTGAGTGTGTGGATAAAAACTAGATTAGAGCACCATCTGCTGTTAAAATCTAAGCTCAGAATCGATTGCAGAGAGAATCGCGATGCATTCGGAAGATCTCAGAATCTATCCATGAATTGATTCTGCATCGATTTATCGTTGCAGCCCTAGTAGAAATAAAGTAATAAAGTAAAGTGTCTGCTCACCGATCCAGACTGATAGGTAAATGTCCGTTTTCGTTTAAGGACAGATTTACGAATGTAGAAGAGAATTAAAAGGGCCAGAAGGATGGTCACACAGGTCACAGCCACTGACCCAACCACAGCCCAAAGAAGCTGATGATCCTCAGCCTTTGGCCGTCCAACTTGCTGAGTGGTGGGAATATAGCTTGAGAATCCTGGTTGATATGAAAAACAGTAAGTGCCTTTTTTAAAGCGCATTTTAGAATAGCTTTTAACTTCATATTTTGGCTTTATTTTTTGTCTTTTACACATTTATTCTCTCTGGTCACTTACCGTCTCCACGTGTCCTGGCTTGTACAAACTTACTCCACTTCCCTGGCACCTTGGAGAAAGCCCTCACCCTGAACTGGTATAATGTGCTCCCATTGAGGTATGTCACATCCTTCATGGTTTTGTTGCCATCGTCTGTGTCCACCCAAGGGTGAAAGCTGCTCTGGCCCACTGGCTGGTATTCAATACTGTATTTCACAATGCCTCCATTGGGGTCCTCAGGTGGCTGCCAGTGAAGCCTGACTGCATTGATGGACAGAGCATCTGCCTGGACGTTCCTGGGAGAAGAAGGACCTGGAGAGAGATCATATGTAATTTTGCCACTTCAGTTTCATTTCACACTCTGACACACTTGTGAGTTATTAGTTTCCACCACTTCCTGTCTAACATTCCTGTCCTATTTTATAGTCAGTCACCTACTTGCGCTTTCTTGGGGACATGCAAGATTTCTGTTTACCCTGCTTATAGATGTGAACATGGTGGGGCTTTGAAGGGGGCCCATGGCTGCCACAGTTTATCAGCCTGACGACCACTTGGTAGTCCCTGTGATACTCCAGATTGTAGAGCTTGATGGAGAGTACATTAAGGAAGGTGGTTTCCTCCTGCAGCTTCTCTCCATGTGGTCCGTTGAGCTGTACTAAAAAGCCAGTGGCTTCTCGGGACGTACCAATCAGGGACCACCTGATGGTGGCATTACGGCCCTCCAATGAGCAGGAATCAATCTCCGGCCTGGCCGTGGGCTCTAGCGACACAGAATACGCAATCAGATGCTGTCCGCTGCAGCTGAGTTACGTAAAAACTATACTGCTCTCAGAGTCAGTCTTTCAGGGTCAAATATTGACTGAGAGTCAACAGTCAAAATATTGGTTATCTATAGACTTGTTCCCAGTCTGTTTCTCCAGTATTTGACAATCACATCCATGTCAACACCATCCAAATCTCCATCTTCAGCTCAAAGAACCCCACTCTTCTTCTCATATCATGAGGAAATATGCCCCCACCTTTATTTATTCTGTTGAGATGTCACTCAATCTCATCTCAACACATTTATTGAAAATTTATGGGATCTCAAAGTGAGCTGTGCTTTTTTTGGAGTCCATGGTAGTGTGGGATGCCTGAGAAATCAACAGCAGACAATCATAAAGATAGTAGTCACATTAGAAAGATAGGCACAACAGTACTTTCTAACTTTTCATTTTATAAGCATTCCTTTTTTCAACTTCATATGCAACTTCTTATTAAGATTCTTATGACTCTTTCACCTTAAGAACGGTGCTTTCCAGCTTGCGTAGCTCAATACTCATATGGCTAGGCA
The DNA here is from genome assembly GCF_001515625.1 of Sinocyclocheilus rhinocerous. NCBI lineage: Eukaryota > Metazoa > Chordata > Actinopteri > Cypriniformes > Cyprinidae > Sinocyclocheilus > Sinocyclocheilus rhinocerous. The sequence continues at coordinate 130,653 of NW_015660505.1, read as the reverse complement.
GTGGAAGGCCTGTTGCAGAACATGTGATCTTGTGGCTGGAGTTCAAGTTTCCCTCCAGGTTACTGGCCATGTCCAAAATCTCTGGTGCACGATCTGAAAGAGGGATAAGGTTAGACAAACGGCGCCAAGAGGAACAAACGTTATAGATTTTAGAGGAGATGGAAAAGTAGTTTTGAAGGGTGACCTGATTTCTCACAGTATTGCCCTCTCCAGCCTGTAGGACATTGGCAGCCACTGAATCGATTGCATTTGCCTTTGTTCTTGCAGTTGCAACTTAAAAGACAGTCAGCGCCGTACATTCCTTCAAGACAGGCTATAAAAATAACATTGGAATTTCTGTGTTTTTATTGTATATTTCAACAATTAAACATGACAACAAACATTTTATAAGGATTCAGTAAGTCATTATGTTTTAGTGTCTGAGCTCTGACCTCAAGAAATTTGGAAATGTTTGTGTAACTATTCCAAAAGTTTGGAAGCCTGTTTTTTTCACAAGTGTGTCTTTATACCTCACAACTGCAACATTATATCTCAAAATTGAGACCTTTTTATCTTACAATTACTACTATTTCTTGTAATTCTTACTGTCTCACATATCTTACTTTATAATGCATTGCAACTTTATTTCTCTTAGTTGTGCCATTAATTTCACAATTGCAGCTTTATTTTTCAGAGCTGACTTTATTTTTCACAGTTGCAACTTTCTGTTCTTATAATTGCAGCTTTGTATTTCACAATATGACTATATAACACAATTTGACTTTATATCACTCTGTTTCAGCTTTATTTCTCATAATTGTGGCTATTTCCTGTATTTGCAATTTTGTATTTCACAATGTTACAGTGTGACTTCTTTTTTTTTTGTTATTTTAAACTTTATCTCACAATTACGTGTTTTATTTAACCCGAGGTAGAAACCGGCTTCCACAAAGACTAAAACAAATGGACAGAGCAGCAAGAAATGCTTATCTTGGTCAGATTGATGGAAGCTGAATTTTTACTGGCACATTCCAGCAGCACCTGTTTAAACTTTAATTCCGAACTGAATCCTTTCTGCTGGGTCCAGATGATACTCTGCACGGAGGGAACAGTTCTTATATAAAGGGATCTTATGTTAAACTCACGTTTATTACAGCGATCTCCATGCCAGCCGCTGGCACAAGAACAGCCGTAAGGATCCGTGAGACAGAAACTCAAGCCCTGGCATCCATTCTCCGACTTACAGGATTCCTGGCAGTTCCTACCAAACATTCCTTCTCGACAGGCTGCAAGACCAAAATCAGAAAAAAAAAGATTTTTATGTTTAAGTCCTTAAATGAATAGTCTCTACAGATGCAAATGATCAGTTTCATATAAATGGTTTTCATATACCTGTCTCACAGCGCATTCCCATAAACCCCGGTGGGCAAACACAATCTCCATCTTTGTCATGGCACACGCCTCCATTCAAGCATTCGGGACAGTCTTTGTCACAGTCGGAGCCCCATTTATTCTTTGGACATTCTAGAAAATACACAGGTAAGAAAAATCAAGCACTAGAATAGAAAATCCAAAGTTCTGAATATATTTAAATGAGTTATGTGATACTGATTATGTTACCACGAACGATGAGGCGGATCCAGGCACTATAAAGAGCACTGTCCCCAACGTAGCTGACACTGTAAATCCCTGCATTGTTTTCATCAACTTTCATCAGATCCAGAACTGCTGTGCAGTTTTGAACATCAGCAATAGGAGTCATGTAGTAGTAGTTACCTAAAGCAAATTGTAAATGGTTCATTCATTTACTGATCTTTTGCTTATCCATTTACTGATCATCTTGTTGGAAACATCTCACTGGAACCTCTTTGTTTTTCTGCACGAGGTCCCATTTTGGATTTTTGTCTTTTCATTTTTCTCTTTTTTTGTATGTATATCATTTAAAACATATTCTCATGAATCGCTGTACCAATATGTATAAAATGTTGCATACATGCTCTTTAGACATGAATCTTGCTACATCGTAAAGAATAAGATTAAAGTTATACTAACCATTGAATTTCCAAGTAATGTCTCGTCTTTCTGTCCCAACAACGTCCATGATTAGTTTCACTTCGTCTCCTTTACTGGCCGTCAGCGTGACCCTCACTGGTTTAAAGTTACCTTAAAACACATAATAATAATAGTATTCTGGTATAACACATTTATAAAATCTATTCTTCAGTCTGATTAGTTTGACAAATATATTTCCGGTTATTAAATAATATATTTTAGATTAGATATTTCAGATATTGAATACTTTAACAAAAACTGTCTGTTAAGTGTTTTATCAAACTGTTTAACGCATAGGTCTTCAACCCTGCTCCTGAGGACCCACTGTCCTGCAGAATTTATTTCCAACCTGCTTCAGCACACCTGGGGCCTCATGTATAAAATGTTCCGTAGATTTCATCCTAAAAGTGTACGTACGCACAAAAGCTAGATTTGGCGTACGCACAAAAGTACGCCAGAACCTGCGCAAAATCCCTTTATAAATCCCGATCAGGGGAAGATCTCCACCCCGACTCCTCCCCGAAATCACCATATATGGAGCTTACAACGCCTTGTTTTACTATGCATAACCTCATCTGCATATCATTTCCATGCATATTCCCATCCACGTGACACCATGTTTAACACCGTTTGCTGATAATGTGAATATCTTTTATCTATTTTGAGTGGAAAAAGATAGGCCTATTTATTGCAGTGTAAAATTGTCTGACTCGGCGCGTCACTAACAAAGTATTTTAAAAAGGAAACGTATAAATCTTACCGTTGTAAGCCTTCAAATGTAGAGATGACTTCACACGACATCAACACCTCTGTGCAGCTGCGGTTGTACAGTAAGCGGTTATCATTGGACCTATCCGAACTGGATAATGGACCGTTCGACCAAGTGTCCGCCATAATATCGAAGTAAGTGCGCATCATTGATCATTGTTCTCGCTTAAAAATATTTTGAGATCTGCATTTCAGTTTAAAGATTAATTATTGTGCACTTATAGCACTCCTCGCTGTCAATAAAAGGAAAAGAGATCAAGTGCATTTACTACAAATATGTCTAAATTCATATAATTTTGGCTTAAGTTCTGTGTAATGACTTTATGTAATTTCAGTCCTTATCTCCATATGAGAGTGGACTATTTAATGTAAATGTATATATCGACATGAAAACATAGCTTAAAATCATTGTTTTCACCTCATTAATTTTCTCACTCAAGGAAAAAGAGTTCGTACGCATGGGTCAGAGTTTGCGTGCAGGTGCGCAAATTTTCCCGTCAAGTTTGTTTTTATAAATCCCAAATTTTGCGCAGGAAGTAGCGTACACCTCTTTCAGGGCTGTTTTTGTGCGCACGCAACGGTTATAAATGAGGCCCCTGGTCTGTTTGAAGTCAGCTAGTCGTCCATTACTGGCTCTCCTCACGCTTTGATTTGAGCGTGACTGAACCGAAAGCCTCCATACTGCGACAGGATCCTCTCCACAATCAGCGGCCGCCGGACGGGCGGCTGGGGCCTTTGTATTGATCAGCGGCTGAAACCGTCTCCAATTCTGTTTCCCTCGCTGAAAACAAGGAAAAGAACAGAGCCAGAAGGACACGATTTAGAAAAAATGACAAAATCACAACTGCCAAACTGTCACAGGGCCCAGAGCTTTCAACATACAGCGCTCTGATATGAAAATGAGACGCTGTTTTTCTAAAATATGACTTCAGAATGATGTATTAGAGAGAAGATGATTGCAGCAGTTAGAGTTCAGACGTCTGCTCATAGTTCCTGTGCTTTATACATTGGACTCTCACAGTATATAGAGCTTCATTTTTGTTTTATCAAACTGGATAATGGACCGTTCGACCAAGTGTCCGCCATAATATCGAAGTAAGTGCGCATCATTGATCATTGTTCTCGCTTAAAAATATTTTGAGATCTGCATTTCAGTTTAAAGATTAATTATTGTGCACTTATAGCACTCCTCGCTGTCAATAAAAGGAAAAGAGATCAAGTGCATTTACTACAAATATGTCTAAATTCATATAATTTTGGCTTAAGTTCTGTGTAATGACTTTATGTAATTTCAGTCCTTATCTCCATATGAGAGTGGACTATTTAATGTAAATGTATATATCGACATGAAAACATAGCTTAAAATCATTGTTTTCACCTCATTAATTTTCTCACTCAAGGAAAAAGAGTTCGTACGCATGGGTCAGAGTTTGCGTGCAGGTGCGCAAATTTTCCCGTTAAGTTTGTTTTTATAAATCCCACCCTTTGCGCAGGAAGTGGCGTACGCCTCTTTCAGGGCTGTTTTTTGTGCGTACGCAACGGTTATAATTATAAATGAGGGCCCTGGCCTGCAACTTTACAACTGATCCTGAAGACCTTGATTATCTGGTTCAGGTGTGTTTGATTAGGGTTGGAGCTGAACTCTGCAGGACAGTGGGGACATCAACACCTCTGTGCAGCTGCGGTTGTACAGTAAGCGGTTATCATTGGACCTATCCAAACTGGATAATGGACCGTTCGACCAAGTGTCCGCCATAATATCGAAGTAAGTGCGCATCATTGATCATTGTTCTCGCTTAAAAATATTTTGAGATCTGCATTTCAGTTTAAAGATTAATTATTGTGCACTTATAGCACTCCTCGCTGTCAATAAAAGGAAAAGAGATCAAGTGCATTTACTACAAATATGTCTAAATTCATATAATTTTGGCTTAAGTTCTGTGTAATGACTTTATGTAATTTCAGTCCTTATCTCCATATGAGAGTGGACTATTTAATGTAAATGTATATATCGACATGAAAACATAGCTTAAAATCATTGTTTTCACCTCATTAATTTTCTCACTCAAGGAAAAAGAGTTCGTACGCATGGGTCAGAGTTTGCGTGCAGGTGCGCAAACTTTCCCGTTAAGTTTGTTTTTATAAATCCCACCCTTTGCGCAGGAAGTGGCGTATGCCTCTTTCAGGGCTGTTTTTTGTGCGTACGCAACGGTTATAAATGAGGGCCCTGGCCTGCAACTTTACAACTGATCCTGAAGACCTTGATTATCTGGTTCAGGTGTGTTTGATTAGGGTTGGAGCTGAACTCTGCAGGACAGTGGGTCCCAAGGAGCAGGGTTGAAGACCTATGTTTTAACGTTTAAAGAGTTCACTCAAAAATGAAAATTCTGTCGTTATTTACTCACCCTCATGTCATTCCAAACTTGTATGACTTACTTTCTTCTAAAGAAAACAAAAAAGATAGTTATAAAATTTTCTCAAGGGTTGTTGATTTATTTTATATATATATATATGTGTGTAATTTCAATGACAGTCAGTGGGGTGCAGTGTTGTTTTGGGTCCCATTGACTCTCATTGTAAGAACAGAAACAACCGAAACATTCTTCAAAATATCTAATTTAGTGGGGGTTTTTAATCACACAGGTTTGTAACAACATGAGGTTTAGTAAATGATGACAGAATTTCTTTTTTTTTTTTGGGTGAACTATAAGTTATGTCCCCCCCCCCATCATGTACCTTTGCTGTAGTTGTTGATGAGAGTAACACTGCCAGGTTGGTCAGAGCCCCTTTTTGAGTGACAGTAGAAAATCCCACTGTGGTCAAAGCCTATAAATCCAGTAGCCACCACTTCTTTAGTCTGTGGGCTCTGCACATCAAAACGTGGCGAATCTGCACGAAGCACAATGCTGTTGTCCTTTGTGATGCTCAGCTGAATCCCATCTGTGTCACGCTCTCCAGAAATGCAGGAGAGGCGGAAATTATGAGGAGATGTGGCCCCGTTAGAGGTCATGGTGAGATCCATAACTGCATCTGAGAGAGGACACATTTCATACAGATTAATGCAATGCAATTTACTAAAACTGGAAAACTATTGGAAAACAATTAATAGAGAGAGAGAAAAAAAATTAGTAAGTTAGGAAATATTAGTAAAAAGTTAATATTCTCATCACTTAAGGGTGAAAATGTAAACCTACTCTAGAACTTATTCAGTACAGTTTCCTGTTTATTTACATTAAGATCACAAAATACCAACAACAATGGAGCCACCATAGAGGAACATCCACATTCCTGATTTCACACATTTCCCCTGGCTTTCTGCCACTATGTGCCCTTCTCAACACAAGAACAATATCAGGAAACAAAGAGGATCCAAAGCCATCATTCCACAATGAATACCATTAGATCCCATGTACAAAATAATGAAAACATGTAGAGGAGCCCGGGGCTAGTTGTCACACTTTTTACTCCAGTGAAGTCAATATCTATATAGGCACATGCCATAAAGTGTTGGGTACAGAAAAACAAAAAACAAAACTTTTTCACTGTTATTGTCCAATTTTGAACACATATTAATCTGCTATTGGGGCTGTTGCTATATGTTGTCATGAGGTAAGTTGCTACAATTGCTACAGCTGAACCTGTCATAAACAACCCAGACAATAATAATTGTGATAGCCTACCCTGATTTAAAAAAACAAATAAATAAATAAAATTTTCAAAAATCTAACAACAATTACTGATTTCCCAAGAAAACAGTTCAAACTTTCAGTTAAATCTGCCTTCATTATGTAGTTGAACCTACATATACAGTTTTATTAAGCGTGTGTGTGTTGTACATTGTGAGGATTGAAAAAAAAAAATTAATAAATAAATAATTGTGTTTTAAAAGCGAATTGTGAGCACAGAATTGTCAAATATCATTCTAATATATATAGACCAAAATATTGTATAGAATATTTGAAACCAACATACAAATGACTCAATCATTTTGACTCAAATCCAGATGGCTATTATGAGATAGCCTTTGCGACAATTAGCCCTGGGCTTCCCATACCAATTGTACTCTCCCAATCAATCAATACGTATTTTGTGAAAACTTTTTGGTGTAACAACAACAGTAGGCTACTTACCAGATATGTCGACGACCCACAAGAGGCAGACTAAATGCAGCATGACTGTCATTTTATGTTCACTTTCAGATAATCCGTTAGTTTATCCAAAAAAACAAACAAATTATCCAAAAACAGGATTTGTCATTCCAGTGGGATTTTCCAGCTCGCCAGCCGTCGCCGCGCGTAATTGCGCATTTCTACGATCACTGTGAATGTACGCGCACTGATTCACCCTACGCGTGGAAATCTGTGCTGTTGACACGCAGAAAACTCAACTCTTCTGCTTACTCCACACTCATACTTTGGGTGGGAAAGGAAGGAAGAGGCGTAGGGGATGAGAGAGAGAGAGAGAGAGAGAGAGAGAGAGAGAGAGAGAGTCAAACTGTTTGTACTACAAGTATTTTCACTGAATTTCACTCACACAAAACTGGATGTGTCTGAATTGTCACTCGCGTGAACGAGCACCGATTTGCCTCCGATTTCGGGCATTTGTCGGCGATTTCGCAAAACCTGTCGGCGAGTGAAAAATCGGGCTAAAATCGTGCAGTGTGAACTCGGCACTAAGGTCAGTTGATCAAGATCAGGGATGTTCTTTAATTATATCTCTGCAAAACATTTACTTATAAATTGTTATTTAAACATAGAGATACATATTTATACATATTATGTCAGTAAACATTTAAATATCCTTTAAAAAGTCCCATTCAACTTAAAAGTAAAATTATACAAAAAGTAGATAAAAATTTCCTTAAAATCAAACAATTAAATGTATTAAAATGACCATGAACAACAAAATGCAAAATTGCAGACAAAATATAGACTGAATAGGAAAATGGCATATGCATATAACAACTGAAGCACTATTATTTATTTTATTTTATAGCATTTTCATTTTATTCAGAACTGTGACTTCTTCTTATTATATTATATTATATTATATTATATTAAAGGTAATTATCCTACATGGTTCCTGATTTTTAAGTGCACATATAGCTAACTTTATATATATATATATATATATATATATACACACAACTAAGGAAGAAAAGTGTGCCCAAAATACTGTTTCATGTCAGCATGCTAGGTTAAATGTGGACTGATTTATTAAGTCAGGTGATCTCATATTATGTGAAAATTCAGATGTTTCCTGTCAACTGTTCTTTTTAAGGCTGCTAATGATGCACTGGTACAGTCTGGATTCATAGTCTTTTAATATCCCCATCACTCAAGGCAGCAAACTGTCATAAAGAACAGAGATTACTGTAATATCAGAGAATACTGTAATGGCATATTTGCCTACTGTGTAAATAAGCTCCATGGTGCTGCAGGCATCTTGTAAATACTTACATCAGTCATAGCCAGGAAACGAGAAACAATCCCTGACTTTATGTTTTGTCTAAATGCTCAGTCATCTCTAGTTTAGAGAGGAAAAGAGGAAAAGCAGAGGAAAAGCCCACCGCCGCATGTCTACAGACCCATTTACACCGTCTTCACACATTTCACTGATTTGTAGAGGGATGGTTTTTGAAATGAATGCGTATGTTTTCTGTCTGTTTCTTGATAACATCACACAATCAAAGCTGACTCAGACTGACATTGTTCTGACTTTCCTGTTTTCCACTCCAAGAGCAAAAGACAGATAAAAAGTCATTTCTTTTTTGCACACAGATATTAAAACAGAGTTTAGTTGGAGATTTGTTAGTGCTGATTTAGACTAGAAACATCTAACGTGTTGCTGTTTTTAGAAGTGCTGTCTGAGGCGAAGGTCTTCTTGCTTTTGTGTGCATTGTTGGTACATATATTTATGAACTCTACACTGTTCAGACACAAATAGCAGGTCATCTTCACAGGTCACACCCACATCCTGCCCATTTGGTCACATAAGTGAAACACAAATGCAAACACATTACATTTATCATCACATTTTAAATATTTACAGTTACTGCAAAGAAAAACGTTATGACGCATCCAAAGACTAAGAGTCTTTGATGCATCATAGTAGTTATTATTATTTAATTGATCATTTTTATTATTTAGTATACATTATCGTTTAAAAATGTATTTTTTTTAAAGAAATCATTGCTTTTATTTAGCTGGGATGCATTAAATTGATCAAAAGTAACATTAAAGACATTTATAAGTTTACAAAATATTTATCTTTCAATATGCATTGTTCAACAAGAATCCTGAAAAATATGTATCACAAAAATATTAAGTAGCATAGCTTAATAATAATAATAATGATATTTCTAGGGCACAAAATCAGCATATTAGAATGATATCTGAAGGATCATGTGACACTGAAGGCTGGAGTAATGGCAGCTTTGCCATCACAGGAATAAATTATAATTTATACATTAAAATAAAAAGCAGTTATTTTAAAATTGTAATTATATTTCACAATATACTGTTTGTTTGTTTGTTTTCAAATAAATGCAGCTTTTTCAGCATAAGAGACTATAAACTTTTCAAAATTATTAAACATACCAACCCCACATGTTTTTGTAGAAATAAGCAATAAACCAGCTGCAAGATAACCATTGCTCCAAATGTATAAATTCAATATAGACCCCAGCTAAATACATTTTTATACAGTATGCCAGTTGCGTGCACAGATCTTTTTTGGCTAAATGTTATAGTATCAATAGTCATATTCTATGAATAAAAGAACAATATGAAAAAATATGATTTGCATTGTTGCTTTTGTTCTTTCTTTATATCCTAATGTGTCTTGGATACGTGTGTTTTTGTATTGGGTGTATGTGTATTTGTGTATATACAAAAAACTGGCTGATAAAGCATTGGATGATAAAGTGTTTGGATGAGGAAGCTGCACGGGAAAGTAGTAGACACTGTGTCAACATATTCTGTGGATGCATGGAGCCAGGGTGGGGAAAACACTCACAAGAACAAGGTACTTAGAGAGACTAGATTTAACCACCGCACTCCCCCCAGACTGCCGCCTATTGTCCCAGTCACCTTTTGTAGTCCCACAGTAATTGCTTTGTCTCCTATTTATTATGAAAGTGATGATGAATGCCAATTATTTTCTCTCGTCGGCAGAGGCGTTTTCCTTCATGAGTTCAAGAGACAAAGCACACACTGGTGGCCAGTACACATGTAAAGGAAATCAAAAGGCTTCAGTGTTTATTATGTTATTTTTTTAATGCTCAAGTGTTTACCACAGTGTTGCTGAAACTTTATTGCCTAGTTACCTAGTAACAGAATACAATAAGGATTCATTATCTTTAAATTATAAACTATGACTTTTTTTTTCAGTGTAGGTGAAAGTGATGTTTTCCTGTGCATAACTCTCCAACACAGCACTAGGGCATTGCTAGTTTGCTCTTGATAGTTTCTAGGTGGTTTCTATCCCAAGTCAAAAGACCCTCAAGTAAGAGCAATAGTAATGATATGTTCCTGTCCCTGCACTTCTAGTCATAAATAACTTCATAAAAGTCTGGAGTTATTGTATTTGTAAATTAAAAATAATAATAAGTAGGCCTACTATTTACGTGAATTAAGATGAATGAATGAATAAATAAATAAAATGCATACATACATACCAGTTATAAACATAGATTTTATGCAAATATGGAATATATACTACCATTCCTAGTTTAGGATCAGTGAAAAAAAAAAAAAGTAAATACAAATTAAAACTTCAGCAAGGATGCATTAAATTGACCAAAATGACAGTAAAGACTTTTACATCAAGTGAGTTAAATTGTGGGAATCTCAAACATAAGAATAATTAAATAATAAATAAAATATCATAAAACAAGTACAAACTATTTGTACTTTAAGAAATTAAGGACTATTTACTATTTAAGTTTAAAGATAAAAACATACAAACAAACAAATAAATAAATAAATAAAATTTTGTTGTTTTAAAAAGAAAAAGTTATTTATGCGTTTATGCATTCAAAAGTTTGGGGTCAGTTCAGTAAGGGTTCAGCAAGGATGCATTAAATTGACCAAAAGTGGCATTGAAGACTTTTACATTGTTTAAGCAAGATAAATCGTGGGAATCTCATACATAAGCATGATTATGATAACCTTAAATACAACTATAATTGTTATTGACTAGGGAGGGGACAACTGTGAGTGTTATTAGATGTATTGTGGCTATGTGAGAAAGTTTGTATTAAATTCCCATTTCCACCCATTGTGATGAGAGCTGGCAGGCCTCCACACGCACTGACTCACTCCTTGAGTGCCGCTGCATTGAATGTGGAAGAATGTGAGAGTGTGAGCTGGCGATACAGAAGCCGGTCTCATGGGCATGCAGCCCTGTTGAGGAAGCTCACCATGGGACTCATACCGCTATAGGTGCTCCATTATACCCTTAGGTCACTGCCGGAATTCCTCTTGTGATAGCGGGGCTAAAATTACGGCACCAGCCGTAAAACCTCTCCTTGAAAATCTGTCATCTCTTCCCACACGTCTTGAAATGATGTTTGTTGAAAACTCATACAATTTCACCATCGGCCCAATGGAACAATCATATAAAAATTTCCATCTGGCATGGATGTCCATATCCGTGAAATAATAAACACGGTTTGAGGGAAAAGAAGATGTCTTTGTGTTTTTACCTAGTCAGCCAGATGTAGAGTGACAGAGATAAGAGGATCTTTAACAGATAGGGTCAAGGATAGGAAAGCTGAAATAGGAGGATGTGGAGAGTGTAAGTACAAGAGAAAGAGAGAGAGAGTAAAAAACAAAGGACAAAGGAAGGGAAAAAGAGGTGAGAGGGCACATCCTCTCCTCAGCTTTTGTCTCAAGAGTGTGCGTGTGCAGCCTGAGACATCTTCACCCTGCCCACTCTTACACTCTCAATTCATATTTCCTTTCCTTCCTACACAAACAATGCAAACGTTTTTGCCATATAATGGGCCAAACCTCCCTAACCACTGAGCATCCAGATCAAGCATTCTCTAATTATACTTTTCTTGACTTGTCTTGTTTCAAAAAGAGTCTACATGGAATATTTATACTTTAAGTAATATTTATGTTAGTTAATTCAGAATTATCAAAAACATAAATAAAAATAAATATAAATGTGTAAATAAAATGTAAAAGAAAAAAGTTACACTTAATCTAATTTCTCTAAATGACTGGGTCAGAGCATCTCCAAAACTGCAGCTCTTGTGGGGTGTTTCTACTCTGCAGTGGTCAGTATCTATCAAAAGTGGTCCAAGGAAGGAACAGTGGTGAACCAGCGACAGGGTCATGGGCGGCCAAGGCTCAGTGATGCACGTGGCATCGCAGTTTGTTGTGTATGGGGCTGCATAGCCGCAGACCAGGCAGGGTGCCCATGCTGACCCCTGTCCACTGCCGAAAGCGCCAACAGCGGGCACGTGAGCATCAGAACTGGACCACGGAGCAATGGAAGAAGGTGGCCTGGTTTGATGAATCACATTTTCTTTTACATCATGTGGATGGCCGCTGCGTGTGCGTCGCTTAGCTGGGAAACACATGGCACCAGGATGCACTATGGGAAGAAGGCAAGCCGACGGAGGCAGTGTGATGACATATATTGCCCTATATCAAAGGTAATATTGCTATACAGTATGTAGCAACCTTATATGTCAACAATATTGTATTTATATATGGAACTTTATTAAAACATATAAACAAAACTCTGTATGTTTTTGTAATGAATTTTTAAAATGCATCGTCTATCTTTTATATTTACTTATATAATATCAACATGTATTGACAGGTTTTAGGATGGATATACATGTACGTGACATATATGTCCAAAAATTACACATACATAAACATACATATTTGTATGGGCTAAATATATGTTAATATATGAAATTGTTCTAATATGTTTTATATATGTTGTTGCTGCATATATCAATATCTTTTAGATATGGAAATGTAATATATGTACATATATTACATCTGCATATGGGCAGAAGTGACAGTAAAGACTTTAAATTATTACAAAATGTTCTATTTCAAATAAATGCTGTTCTTTTGACAGTAGTATATAGTTTATCAACAAGCCATTTGTACCTAAACCATGAATTTAAACTCATAATTCGGCTCTTTATGACTATGGCTGTTCATTTACAGTATTGCTTACATGGTTAGCATTGTGGTTTTGAAATGTTAATAGGACCTTATCTAAGAACAATAAACATCAGTCTAGCCTCTCATTTCCATGTTGGCTTAGGGTGTGGTAGTACAGTGGAAATCCATGTTCCGCACACAGCAGGGCATCTCGCTATGGGTCCCATTGTCTGCCAGCTCTTCCAGTGCCATTCAGATCCATGTATAACATAGGATGGAGAGGCCGCGTGGGTCAGTGAGGGGTCACTACACAGACTGAATTTGGAGAGCATGATGGAGAGGATGAACGAAAGCAGTGGTGCTTCCTACAGATCTGCTGCTGTTAGATCTGTTACATCTGTGTGTGTCGTTTCTGACTATGTATAAATGAATGATTTATGTATAAATGAATGATTTAGACTGCTGCTGGCACATGCTTAAAGCAAAAGATCAAGGAGAAAATATGTTTCTATTATGTTCAACATCAACAAATGGATATGACCCCAGCTGAAGATTATGTGAGTGTACAAGTTGTGATTTTGGAAATGTTTGGTTGATAGGTGAACACATCTGACCCATTTTCCTCAATCAGCCAAGAATGCTGTGTCATTAATTCAGATGTAAGGAAGTACTAATCATAACAGGACTCAGTAGTGTAGTTTTGTAGAGACCCCTGGATGACTTTATAATTCAACAGTTTTCACACACACACACACACACACACACACACACCATAATGTTTCTTTATGAGCAGGGTCATTCTTATGCAGTATCTTTAAAAAAAAAAAAGAATATGCATGTGATGTCTGAAATTACTTATTTATCTCTCTCTCTGTCGGTCCATCCATCCATCTTTTATTTTTATTTTTTTTATTCCTTTTATTTTTTTCTTTATTTTTGTAATGCCATTTTTGTCATTTTCTGCAAGGACCACAGTCTAGACTTTACTTCAGACATGAACTCAGGTCACCCGAAGTGTAGCTTTTATATTTAATTTGAATAATTATCTTGAATATTTACTTAAACATTTACACAACAACAAAACAAAAACATGAAAAGAATTAACATGAAAAGAACTAAAGTTAGTCATTGCTCGGTGATGCAATTTTTGTGTAATATACATTACACAATGTAACAAAAATTTGTTTCAGTTGGATTTTTTATGGTTCTTTTGTAATTCTGTCATCCAATGTACAATTCTGAAGTTTTGGACGACTCATTTTTGGTAATTGTTTAGAAACAGCCTTTCCTGCTTCTGAAGCTTTATAAATGATATTACTGTAAATCCAGTTGTGGTAACTCTACATGACCAAATTGAAATTCTTTTGCTCAAATTTGGATGAAATGGATTAAAGGTTTAACAGTGCTTGAAGATGCTGGGGATTGAACCCAACACCTCTGACATGCAAAGCATGTGCTCTACCACTGAGCTACATCTCCAATTGAAGGTTTCCTTTTCCTCTTGTAGTTACAAGTGCTTTTTGCTTCTTCCAACATGTTTATGCATGCACACGAGGTTCAAAGGTCTAAAAAAAGTGTACAGTTTTTACTTAAAGAGATGGTGTGGATTGAACCCAGGACCTCATACATAAAAATCACACACTCTACCACTGAGCTACATCCCAATTATAAAATTTTTTGCTTTTGAAGGTTTACAAATGCTATTAAAATGCTATCACATGCTATGAAAAGAATTAACATGAAAAGAACTAAAGTTAGTCATTGCTCGGTGATGCAATTTTTGTGTAATATACATTACACAATATAACAAAAATTTGCTTCAGTTGGATTTTTTATGGTTCTTTTGTAATTCTGTCATCCAATGTACAATTCTGAAGTTTTGGACTCATTTTTGGTAATTGTTTAGAAACAGCCTTTCCTGCTTCTGAAGCTTTATAAATGATATTACTGTAAATCCAGTTGTGGTAACTCTACATGACCAAATTGAAATTCTTTTGCTCAAATTTGGATGAAATGGATTAAAGGTTTAACAGTGCTTGAAGATGCTGGGGATTGAACCCAACACCTCTGACATGCAAAGCATGTGCTCTACCACTGAGCTACATCTCCAATTGAAGGTTTCCTTTTCCTCTTGTAGTTACAAGTGCTTTTTGCTTCTTCCAACATGTTTATGCATGCACACGAGGTTCAAAGGTCTAAAAAAAGTGTACAGTTTTTACTTAAAGAGATGGTGTGGATTGAACCCAGGACCTCATACATAAAAATCACACACTCTACCACTGAGCTACATCCCAATTATAAACTTTTTTGCTTTTGAAGGTTTACAAATGCTATTAAAAACAGTCGTGTGAACTCCCCATGACAGCATTGAAATTCTGTTCCCATAATTTGCATGAAACAAATTAAAGCATGCACCCCACCACTGAGCTACATCCCCAGAGCAACATTTCCTGTTGTGTAGTTACAAGTGCTTTTACTCAAGATAACTCTTGTGAAGTTCAAAGTAGATTTTTGCCAACATGTTAATACATGCAAATGAGGTTCAAATGTCTAAAAAGCAGGTAATGTTTTTACAGTTATATGTTAAACTGTTGTTGTTAGCTCAGTATTATGCATGCACCATGTCATTTTTATGCATGAGTAATAATAGATTAGATTGTTGTTAAACCTTGATGTCAAACTTGATAAAGAAACATTGAAAAATAAAACAAGCAAAACTTTTGTAAAAATTGTTTCACTGTTATTTTAAATATTTTTAGAAACCTGTTGTATTTCTATACTTTTATCAAATAGTATAGTATATTTTAGACAAACTAATACCAATAAATTAACAATTATGTTCACTATATAATCATAAACAAAAAACTAATAAGAATTTATTTTTGTTAAGGTTGTGAATTTATCTTGAAATAGGCTGCTGCACAGTAAGGACATGGACAAAGGACATGAGTATGAAGATACAAATTAATCAAAGAAGAAAGATGACCAAATAGTAGTCATCCCATGCAGACATAAAATGATACAATGAAAAATGTAAGAATTGTACATGAGAGCGTGCTTAGTAGCGGCAGTCACTGGAGACTCTATGGCAGGAAGCAGTGCTGCGGGAGCTGATATGTGACCAGGAAACTGGCAGGAATCAAACAGCAAGCATGCAGAAACAGGAAGAACCGCTGGTCTCCTGTCTGCTGAGTGTTTGCTCAGTCCACCACCCGTTTCCCATGAGACCTACCAGAAAACAGCTAGAGTAATGACCACTTGCCTCTGAACCAGCATGCACTGGGTCTGAACCAGAACTCACAAATTTATTTTTGAGTTCCTGCTGGTACAGTGGTGAGCATGCAGGCCTAAACATTTCTGCACAATGGTTCTTAATGACATCCCAAAGGCTGCTAAAATTACAGAATCAATCATGAGAGTCCTAATGGGGATTTTAATGAATGAACTGTATTGATGTCTGCTGCCATCAGTTTTATGTTTGAATGTAAGTTTGACATCGGTATTTCAAAACTGCACAAAGTAATAATCACACCAGTGGTATGCATACCTAAGAATGTCCCCTGTTGTCCAGCATGTAGTTTCATTCCCAGAAATGGTTATCG
This sequence comes from Sinocyclocheilus rhinocerous, assembly GCF_001515625.1. Lineage (NCBI taxonomy): Eukaryota > Metazoa > Chordata > Actinopteri > Cypriniformes > Cyprinidae > Sinocyclocheilus > Sinocyclocheilus rhinocerous. The sequence goes on along the minus strand of NW_015660505.1, from coordinate 114,116 downwards.
CAAGGAACTTTCACTGACAATAGAAGCGTTGTTGGATTACTTACACGTGTATTTAAGTTGGAAGTCTAAGAGCAACAGTTCCCTCTCATATCTTATTATTTGCTGAACCCCCTATAATGTTTTCAAATTGATAAGGTCTTTCATACACAGAGATTCATGGCCACTGTATTTTACAATAAATCATTCATTTTGTAAATGTTGTTGGGCAAGATACTTAAAAAATCTAGTTAGCTAAGTAAGTAAGCTACAAACTACTCTCCTACTATAAACATTTTTTCATGTGTCATATGTTAATAATAAGCTGTTATTTGTTCAGTGTGTACCAAGGAACGATTGTCTGTGTAGTTTAGAGCAACTGACTAAATGATTCAGTTGAGTCAATGAGTCATTTACGCTGGAACCGCCGGGATCGATTCAAGCTCAAACTGATAATAGCTTGTGACTTTAAATTAGTCTGACTGGTTAGATTGATTCATTGGAAAGAATTGTTCAAAAGAGTCAACAATAACAAAAATATCTTTGCTACTGAAAAGCTATATTATTTAAAACAATTATTAAAAAATAAAATAGCGACGATTCATTACTGAAACATAGATAACTTAGCGTTGCTAATTTAATGGTAGTGTCGATATTGCCCAGCCCATCACTGTTTGAAAGTAAACATTACACTTTTTGCCTTAAGATGAGGCCACACTTGCGGCATTTCTGTGAAATTACGTGGGCAAAAAAAGGTACATTGAAGTGGACGTGTGTGTGTGCTCAAACACTGAGTGAGGCCAAGCAAAACACTCTGGTGATAAAATCACAATTAACGTACCACTAGGACAAAATACTTTTTGCAGGGAACTCGACTTTCAGCTCCCATTACCAAAGGAAATGAGTGTTTTGCAGATGCCAAAAGGGAGTGTAAGACCACCGAAGTGATCAGATGCATGGGCTTTCCCAGCTAAACAATCCGACTGGGACGTGAGGTGCCTGGGTCATATATCAAAAACATTGGGGCAGATTTGGTGCAAATTATAGAGGTTAATAAACGTGGAAAGAGAAGAAAAACAAATGCACTTACGTTTGGCAGTTGCTTTTATCCAAAGTGACTTACACTGCATTCAGGGTATACATTTAATCAGTTCATGCATTCCCTAGGAATTGACCCTATGACCTTGGTGTTGCAAGCATTATGCTCTACTGTTTGAGATACAGGAATGTATAATAAATGCAGTAGTTACAGACAAATTTATTCGATGTGTTTGTGGTGAGAGAGAAAGCCTGTTAGTGAAGGTGTTACATGCCAGATGCTGACAGATGCTCTCATGCAAACAACAATAACAGCATTTTAAGTGCCAAACAAGGACACCTTGACCATTTATGTCTCCTATAAGACAAACTGTCCATTGTTGTGGAGCTCAGGTTGTTTTTTCCTGTTAAAGAGAGTGAAGCCATCACAGCTGTACTCATACTGTGCTATGATTCTCTATCCGTCCTTTCCTCCTTTTCCTTTTTTTTTTTTGCACACATACCAAGTCAGAGCTAATAAATATAATAATATATATATATAATAATATAATTTGTATAAATGCTTTTTGTTAGTGTTTGTTGAAATATTTTAATTTCTTATCATTTGATTGTTTCATATTATTTCAGCAATAAAAGTTGAATTGCCTGAATAGCCTATTTCAAAATGTCTAAATATAGTTAAAGAAAATATAGTTTTAAAAATGTAAAAAAATTATATGTGTTAAAATGTATAGATTAGCATGTGTGTTAAGATATTTTGAGTCATCAGTTCAAATGTCAACTGCAAGGTGAGAGAGAAGTATAGCTCCATTTGACATTCAGTTACAAATTAACTTGATCTGAGAATGACAAGCTAAAGGCACACCTCCAGCAACCTTTGCACAACCTACCTGACATTTCCTTAATCTTGGAAATGGCTAACAAAAATGAACCTCTCCATGTTAAAATGTGACGTCTGAGGAGAAAAACCATCAGTTTCGACATATTCTGAATAAACAGAAGATCCGAATCTCAGGTAAGTTGCCTCATAACATTTATTTCACTGTATTCTGATGCAAACATTAATCTCTATATATGTATATGTTTGTGAAATAGCTTTTTAACATGACTAAAGCAATGCAAAGCCCAACATTTGATCTCTTTGGCACATATGAGCAGGAGAACAATATCTTAATACATCATTCTAGGTTGCTAGCTTAATGTTTAATGATCTCACATTTCCACCTGTCAACCCTCATGTAATTTTACATTCTGTTGTCAACCATAACAAGCCAACTGCTAGGGAAGGTAAATTATACTATTATGGGAATCAATATAGTTAACCGCACATAGGCTACTTGCTAAACTGACGGATAAGACTTAACAATATTGTCTAACGTATCACAGGAACATTTGAAAAGGTAGGCCTAACCCAACTCCTACTATATTCTTATTTTGTGCACTGCACTAATGCTAATAAAAAACAAAATGTTAAGGATAAACATAAACATAGAAGCTTCTTTCTAACTTTTCAGGAACTTCATGCAGGTAAATTGATAAATCAAAAGCTGTGTTGAACAGTATAGTTTTCAGTTTCTTTTACATGCGAAAACAACAATGCAAAGTCCTTAGTGCCAAAGTAATCAGTAACATACAACCTAGAAATAAACGGGGGAGGGTGTGTTTATAGTGTATACTTGATCTTGAGGAGGTCAAGTGAAAGACTCCTTTCTGTGCCGTATTTCCGCAGTGTGTTCGGACACACACAGTGAGGTCTGGGAAAGCATCTGGGGGCTGTTAGTTTGCAAGTAGCGTAAGGAGATAAAGGTGAAGTCAGGATCCTATCAGTTCCTCTACCACACCTTTTCTGAAGCTGTCTTTCTCACATTTATAATCATACGCACATGCAGACACTTGGCTGACTCTCAGATCCTGCAGGTATGCTGTTACGGGGGCGTCCTGAGACAGGAAGAGATAAAAGCAGCTCCTGAGGAGTGTTTACAGCCTGAAATGAATAGTGGGAGAGGGAGGGAATGAGAGGAAGGGCCCCTATAAAAAAATACTGGACCCTCAAATGTGGCCCCTGTGGAAGCCACAAGGAGATAAGTAGGAAATACTAAAGATGGAACATACAATCACTCTCTGTTTCATACATATGCACACATGTATTATTCCAACACATTCACATGCCAATCCGTAACTATTTTACAATATCATTTGCATGTTTTTGTGCAATCTGACAGTTTTAGGGGTGAACCTTCATGCTAGCTAAAAAAAAAGTTTCCTTACAAATCACAAATTGCCACCTCTTCAAATAGGCCTAGTTATTCTTTTACATGAGATCAGGTTGTTTATTCCTATTCACTACAACACTTTTTTTATTCTACTTTACAAACTTAAGATGGCAGTTAATATTTCATTTTTAGTCTGATGAGCTTTGTAAAAATCGAAGCGTTTCAGAAAGGCGGGGCATAGAGGAGAAACAATAATGTAATAAAGATTTAGTATTATTGGATGAATTATAAATTTTTTATCTAATATATTTGCAATCATTAACAATCCAGAAGTTAATTTTTTAGGTTATTTCCTCGGTCATTTGAACAGTTCTTTGAAATGCATTGTAGCAGCACACATCGACTTTATTGTTTTGTACTGCACTTTTTTTTTTACTTTATTACCCTTATTGCAACTTGTTATGTGACTCTCTGGAATCTTGGATTCTTATTGGTCAATTTTAGCATTCTGTGGTTAAATGTTTGCAGAATGATGACTAAACTGTATAACTGGCCATTGTCTCATGCAGGGAATTTCCTAAATAGCTGACGCTAGTTGTCATATTTCTGATGGTTCATGCCTAGTATCACTTTTTTTCCCACACATCCCATCACATCGGTGTTTCATGTCCATTTATTTATTTATTTGCTAAAAAGTGAAATTATGTTTAAAATAAACCCCTTTAGTGTGATCAAAATCCTCTCTGCTTTGTGTCGGGGTCCTGATCGCCCTTTCAGGGATTATTTGGCCTCACAGACTGTAAATTATTCCTTACATAAGTAGTGCTACACTTTATTTATTGTTTACTTTGTGTTTTATGTGCACGAGGTTGTTGTTTGCTGTAGGGTTATGCTGAGTCTTGTGGTGGATGGCTGAATGTGTCAGCATGTTAGAGTTCCTGTTACTGTTTACAGGAACCTCTTGAATTTGAGATTTTTTCAAATCTTTTGCAATTGATAATATGACACATGGTCCTATAGGATATATGAAGTATTGAAAGAATAATAATGAAAAAAAACCACACTGTCATAGCCTACAAATATTTTAGATTTTAACAATGTTTAATTAATTATTTTTTATGTTAACTTTCACAGAGCTTCACTCAAGGGGTAACACAAACAGTTTTTAATCAAGTCCAAAATATAATTTAATATGATTGAATCAACCTGACTATATTAGGTTTCACTAATAAATGTAAGTTTATACTTTTTACAGTGTTGCATATACAGATTTGCAAGCTACAAAGTGTGTGGGACCTATTCTATCCTTCTTTCCATTGTACTAACAGTGTCAATATCCAACCTTGACTACCCAATAAAGCAAAGATATATGACGTTATATAGTTATGAAATGGCACCAGAACTCAAGCTATTGTAATGCTGAAGGCCACTTCAGTGTTTGCTATTTATCATCTTTAATTGTGATTTCTGCAGGAAGCAGGAAAACATGGGGTTTGCTACACACACAGTGTGTGTGCTCCTGTGTTTTTTGGTCTCAGGATCATGCTACACACTCCAGACCGTGGGCCAATGTACGGTCAACAGAGAGATGGTGAGGAAAAACAACACACTCTGGCCTCTTTTGTTCCCTGAGCCAGAGCAAGTGCTGCTACATCAGGAATATCCTGTTTGTAGGCATTTGTTTCCTGTTTTTGGTGACAGAGGTTTACCCAGTCTGTTAATGGTTTACATCGTGAGAAAATACATTTCTTGTTTCATGTTTAAAACCACAAGTGGGTAAGCCATTTTTTAAAATGTTTTTAAATCTTAAATGAACAGGGCAAAATTATAGTATATGTAAATGCATGTTTTTTTCTGATTCCATATGTAAGTTTCATAACCATATACCTCTTTATTCTTTCAGGCTTCGTTTGACTGCAGTGGGAAAAGACTTACATCGGTACCAAATCACATCTGGATGAACGTAACCGAACTGGACCTGTCTGAAAATCTGTTAGACTTAACCCACAGTGACAGCTTCAAGCGCCTGAACCTCTTCAGCCATTTAGTCTCACTGAACCTATCAGGCAACTACCTCCCCCTACTGTTAAAAGACCACCTCTACAGTCTTTCTTCTCTTAAAGTACTTGACCTAAGTAGGTGTAAACTGGCCGCAGTGGAGGCAAACGCTCTGACCAGCCTTTCCAGTTTACAGATGCTCTTCCTGGGGGACATTCAGTCGATTGCAGTTAAAGACCTGAGATTGAGTCAGTTTGTGGAACTTAGAGGAGAACAGAGTAACAGACAGAAAGTGGGAGACAGAGTAATGATGACCAGAGCAGCAAAACGCATGGCACACGATGACCACAGTGATGGTATGAATACTTTTATCGAATCTGTATTAGATTTAGTTCATTACTTGGATTAGTGACGTATACTGTTGGGGTGAAAAAGATAAATATTTTACAAAACTAGTTTCCATTCTTTAGAAATGTACTCTTTGGCTTCATGTTGGTTTCATATGGATTTGAAAAACTGTTAGATAATTTAAAGACAAGTTTTATTTCAATGCCATTAAAAATGTCATGTGGCGTAGCCATCAAATAAAAAGTAATAAAATAATTTCCTTACACCTTAAATGCAAGTGTACACATCTTAATCATTGTTTTAAAAACATTTTTAAATACTGAATTAGTGTTATTATTATGAACTTTTCATTCAGAAGTGACATGGTCACATATAATTTTGTTTTTTTTCTTTACATAACTCAACAAAAGTTTGTCATACTGTATATTATCATTAGTGTTATTATTATGAACTTTTCATTCAGAAGTGACATGGTCACATATAATTTTCTGTTTTTTTTCTTTACATAACTCAACAAAAGTTTGTCATACTGTATATTATTAAGCAGCGTATCAGTTTTCATTTATTTATTTATGTTTTGAAGAAATAATAGCCTACAAACCACTTTTTCATTTTTCATAAAAACAAGCTTGACTTTCACTTTTCATAAAAAACAAGCTTGAAATGTTTGACTTTAAGCCCCCTCCAAAATAATAATAATTAAACTCATTTTAATACAGAAATAAAAAGCCTGTGTATAATAATTCAAGTCATTGTATGAGTAAATTGCATTTTTTATGTATGTTGGACTCAAATTAGATGAGGACCAGATCTTTCAGCCATTTCTTAGTGACATAAATTTTTTCTGCATTAATTATATTTATATGGAAAATAAGCTATTTGAGTGCCACAACATCATCTTTTTTGAGATATGGAAATTGACATATACTATAATTTCAATGTCATTTGTTTTTCTCATGGCAGGATATTCTAAGGATGTCAACCATGGAGTCTTCCTTCGTAAACTATTCACAGTGGAACCTACAAACTATACAATTAATGGTCAAAACCTTTTTTCCCCTGTAATCTAGTGTAGATTATTACCTGTGATTACATCTGAGACTGGCTAACCATTCTAAATAACCTTTTTAGGCATAGAACCAGATGATGATACCAAAACGTCTTCAGAAAGCTGGAAGGTCCTTGTGGCTGTTCTGGGGTCAGCGCTCACCCTCTCTGTCCTTATCGCTTTGATGGCCAAATACAAAGTCGTGCACGAGTATCTGGCGAGCTACAGACACTCCAGGCTCAGTGAAGTAGATGCCACGAGTCAGTGTGACCCTGCAAACTTTGAGGTGGGATTCTCGACCCAGGGTGGCCCTGGGACTCGTGCAGCTGCACCTACCAGTGGCATTGAGGAGGATGACGATGGGTTTATTGAAGATAACTATATTCAAGCGAGTGAGAGTGAAAGAGCCACAAGAGCAGCGGTGATGACTGATGATGATGATGAGGAGGAAGAGATTGAATTTAGTATTGGCTAGCACTATTAAGTCTAATGTTGTTAAATCTTATTTATAATAACTTGCATTAAGTAGTCATTAACAAACATTCAATACTCCATAATCAGTTATCAAACTATTCTTTGATTAATTAATTGAAAAAAAAAAAAAGAATATACTGTGGCCCTATTAAGGAATTTGAACACTTAAGCCAAAAAACAAACAAAACTATCTAATATTGTCAATGAAAAATGTATATATTTTGGCATAGATGTCCAAATAGTTTCCACTTTTTTGAAAGCATCTGAAAATATATGAATCAAAGTTGAATGACATTTGAATGTACAGTAGGCCACATGAAATAATCTGTTTAGCATTTTATACAATGTTTGTTAACGTTATTAATGAAAGTTATTTTAAAACTTTAGTTTAAATGATAATATTAATAATCATTAACTTTTAAGGATTTTTCCTTCCAGAATGTGCATTTACATTTACCTTTAATTGCATTCTGTAGGCTACCATATATATTTTGTCTTTTGTATGTTGCACTTCATTTCTATTTATTTTTATTTTTTTTTGGAGAAAACGTTATTCTTTCATTGGCCACTGGGCGCCGCCTTTGTGTACTTTATTACTTAGCCTAGAATTAAATATTAAAATGTTATTATTGATATTATTATATATTTATGTTATTGTTTATAAATTTTATATAATATAACACAAATTAAACATTACATGGCATTCACATCATCCTAAACGAATGCCGTGTTAGTAGTTTTTTTTTTTTTGTATCTACTATTTAATAAAGGATTGACACCTGAAAGTAGTTGAAGTTAAGTCACACTGCTTTTACATTGCAACAGAGCGACGCGACGAAACAGCGCAGATCGCTTGGCCAATTATAATGGCAGCGTTGTAGTTTTGACGCGTCGCGTCTCTCGCAGTTTACAGCACAGCAACAAGCTCGAGCTGCACAACCGGTTAGACGCCTCCAAACCCGGAAGACGCGCGTGTAAAGGGATGGGAAAGATCTCTCTTCATTTCACTTGATCAAACTTTACTAAAATTCACAAAACTTGGACTCCTGTCAGTCACTTCTGGTCACACAACAGCTTTGATAAGGATGGCAGCGTCCGCGATCTTCATCCTGGACCTTAAAGGCAAGGTAAGAGCGCGTGCACCTGTCAGAGAAAGGTCGTATAGTTTATACTCAGGATTGACAGTGACACTTTATTTGAAACCTATATAGCTACAGATAATCGAGGTTTAAAATAATTTGCCGTAGGATATTGTACGTATTTACTCACTTGAAGGTTTCTAAAACAACTAATGATGTAAATGTGACACAATACAGATACACCCTCCCATCACACTCTTAAAGTTAATAGCACTTTCACTGAAGGCAATTGCAATATTAATGTTGATGTTTCACATATTGTATGTTTCTATATTTAAGTGGTGGTGCAATAACACAATATATATTTAAAAGTTATTCTTGTTAAGAAAAATGATATTTTGTGGACATGGTAAATGAAAAAAAAAATGTTTTCATGTTTTTGAAAGAAGTCTCTTATGCTCACCAAGGCTACATTTATTTGATAAAAATACAGTAAAATAGTGATATTATGAAATATTATTATAGTTTAAAATTGCTGTTCTATATTTTAATATATTTTAAAGTGTAATTTATTCCTGTGATGGCAAAGCTGAGTTTCTTCAGTGTCACATGATCCTTCAGAAATCATTCAGATTTCATTCATTATTCATTTCTTATTATTGTCAATGTTGAAACAATGGGCTGCTTAATTCTTTTTCTTTTTTTAAACCTTACCCCAAACATTTGAATGATAGTGTATCACAGTTTCCACAAAAATATTAAGCACCAAAAATAATAATTAATTAAATATAATAAGAAGAAATATTTCTTGAGTGCCAAATAATACCGGAATAAATTCTGAAGGATCATGTGACACTGAAGACCAGAAGTAATGGCTGCTGAAAATTAATGGCTGCTGAAAATTCAACTCTGCCATCACAGGAGTAATTTACATGTTAAAATATATTAAAATGAAAAACAGTCATTCTAAATTGTAATAATATTTCACAATATTACTGTTATTTTATTTTTGATTAAATAAATGCAGCCTTGGTTAGACTTTCAAAAACAATAAAAAAAAAAAATTATATATCAAAAGATGTGTATATATAAAGAAAATCTCTGAACTCATTTGTAATATGTTGAAAGTAGTAGTGGGTGGATGGGAGTGTTTCCATGAAAACAGAGCCTCAGGGTCTCAGTGGAATGGATTACCCTTCAATATACCCCTGGATTTTGGCAGTGCTGATGAAAGCGGTCTTGTCTGTGCCCTAGAGCAATCCAATATCTCCTTCTGAAGGAATACCTCAACACCAGCCAGACTTCGAAGACTTCACTGATCTTTAAGTTTTACCTTACTATACACCTTGAATGAATCTGTCAGTGAAAAAAGTGACCAGGACTTGAAGCATTTGATTGTATGTTGGACTGATCAGTAGAAGTATTAGTGTAGATATTGTTTCATAGATCATATTGATTGAGCTGTTAACATATTCTCAGGCTGATTTGAGTCAATGCAAACAAACCTTGTGCTGTAAGTGTCCTTTTGGCCTGAGAAATCATTACAAGTGTTTACTGCTTTTGAGGCCGTAAGGAATCCATTTTGCATGATGGCTGGTGCCAAAACTTCTTTAAGAAAAATTAAATATTCTTTCTGTTTGCTGAGAGAACCTCAAGGTTTTCCAGAGTTTTTAAATGAGCTTTTGTTTGTTGTATTAATATAGCCAAAAAGAACATGTCTTTATATGGATTGCACTCAGATAAACTAGTGATGCCGTGATGACTGTCTTTAAGGAGCAGAATTGGGATACTCTGTTTTATGACATCCTTGTGCTTTCAACTTTGTTTCCATCTCTAAGGTGCTCATATGTCGAAACTACATGGGTAATGTGGACATGAGTGAGATCGACAACTTTATGCCCATAATGATGAAGAGAGAGGAAGATGCAGATTTGTCACCAGTGGTTATTCACGGCTCTACCCACTACCTCTGGATAAAGCATAGCAACCTCTACTGTATCCTCTATCTTCTTATATTTAAATGTAAAAGTATAACCTTTATTTGTCTATATTAAAATATTTTATTTGTGAATATTTGTCCTATTGTTGTACAGTAACAGCTCTGCAAATGTGTAGCGTATTTACTACTTAACAGATTTTACTCAGTGGTTGCAATAACAAAGAGGAATACCAACGCTGCTCTTGTATACTCCTTCCTGTACAAATTAGTGGAGGTAATCTATCAACATGACAACACCTTCCATAAAACTTTACACAGCACAATCTTGTTGCCTGTGTAAACATCAACACCCTAAAAATGTGCCGTAGC
>NW_015660505.1:80471-100504 GCF_001515625.1 Sinocyclocheilus rhinocerous | reverse complement strand
AAACAAACCTTGTGCTGTAAGTGTCCTTTTGGCCTGAGAAATCATTACAAGTGTTTACTGCTTTTGAGGCCGTAAGGAATCCATTTTGCATGATGGCTGGTGCCAAAACTTCTTTAAGAAAAATTAAATATTCTTTCTGTTTGCTGAGAGAACCTCAAGGTTTTCCAGAGTTTTTAAATGAGCTTTTGTTTGTTGTATTAATATAGCCAAAAAGAACATGTCTTTATATGGATTGCACTCAGATAAACTAGTGATGCCGTGATGACTGTCTTTAAGGAGCAGAATTGGGATACTCTGTTTTATGACATCCTTGTGCTTTCAACTTTGTTTCCATCTCTAAGGTGCTCATATGTCGAAACTACATGGGTAATGTGGACATGAGTGAGATCGACAACTTTATGCCCATAATGATGAAGAGAGAGGAAGATGCAGATTTGTCACCAGTGGTTATTCACGGCTCTACCCACTACCTCTGGATAAAGCATAGCAACCTCTACTGTATCCTCTATCTTCTTATATTTAAATGTAAAAGTATAACCTTTATTTGTCTATATTAAAATATTTTATTTGTGAATATTTGTCCTATTGTTGTACAGTAACAGCTCTGCAAATGTGTAGCGTATTTACTACTTAACACATTTTACTCAGTGGTTGCAATAACAAAGAGGAATACCAATGCTGCTCTTGTATACTCCTTCCTGTACAAATTAGTGGAGGTAATCTATCAACATGACAACACCTTCCATAAAACTTTACACAGCACAATCTTGTTGCCTGTGTAAACATCAACACCCTAAAAATGTGCCGTAGCGCATTTCCTCATTATAATATTACGAAATTTGTGTACATTTAAAATAGTAGTCTTGTATTAACCATTTGCTTGCAGGTGTTCATTGAATATTTCAAGTCACTGGAAGAAGAGAGTATTCGAGACAATTTTGTGACCGTATATGAGCTAATGGATGAAGTCATGGACTTTGGATTCCCTCAGACCACTGACAGCAAGATCTTACTAGAGTAAGTTCTGACAGACTTACCATTCAGCCATCACTGCTCAGAGAACACTATTCATCCCTCACTAACAGTGCTATTAGGGGTCACTATTCACTATTCAAGCTCATTCCTATTCATAAGTCAGTGTATATGCTTTGTGCAGAGGGCACAGTTTGACAAAATACAGTTATCTGTGTTTTATAATACTCATAGAGATGACTGGACCAGAGAAATCAATATACTGTAGTATCTAAGCATAAATAAAAAAAATTTAAAGTCAAATTTGTGGACAATTCTTACAAATTCATTTGAAAATTCATACTGAAGAGGAATAACTGAAATATTTATTGCTGATATATCCCTTTCAGCAGATGACAGCACTTCCTGGTAATTTACCTATTTAGGAGATTAAACAATATTCAAAACCTAAAATGGTAATTTAGCTAATTAAAAATGTTTACCCTTAAAGAAATGGAAAGTACTATTTACAAAACATAAACAAGTTGAACATTCAAACTAAAGAATATAACAACATCACAATAAACAATTTCTTGTCAGGTAAATATTAAAAAGAAAAAAAATAGTACAATCATAATGTAAGTCAGTTTTAAAAAAATCTTTCATGTTTATACGTTCTTCTTAGTTTGCTGGCTTTGCTAGCAGCCACTTAGCAGATAGCTAATTATTGCTAGCTCTTACTGACAGCAACATAATACCCTGTCAGCTGGAGAAACTTGAGGTTAGAGCGCACACACATACACATCTACACTTCTCAGACCTTGTTCTGAAAACAACATTCTTGCGGAATCAATTTGGAATTAATTAGGAAACTTATTTATTGAACATTAAGTGGTTTGTTTTGGTGCATTTACTCAGATGCTAATGTTCATCAGTGATGATTGAACACTAACTCTATTATATGTGTAATGTTAGTGTTCACATTCATTTCCATTTTAATTTGTGTTTTTCATGTGTAATAGATGAAAGACGTGTGGTAAGATAAACATTACATTAAAACGTTGGCAATACAAAAAAAGAAAAACAAGGTTAGGTGTTTGTCAGCCTGTCTGTCCCAAGGGGCAGCCATGTTCTTCCCATGAGTTCTAATAAGCAGCAGAGGTCTGTTTACACACTCACTGAAGTTACTTGCTTCACTGACTAGTGACAAATAATGATGCTCATCATATTGATAATGGCTGACATGCACTGGTGGGCTCATATAATATTTAGTCTTTTTTATGCTACTTGTCATTTTCTTGGTCATTATTTATGTTAGCATGTCCTGATGGCCTTCTTTCACTTCCACACCAGGTACATCACCCAACAGGGGCATAAACTGGAGGTGGGAGCGCCACGACCCCCGGCTACAGTAACCAATGCTGTGTCTTGGAGGTCAGAAGGCATAAAATATAGAAAAAATGAAGTCTTCATGGATGTCATTGAGTCTGTCAACCTATTGGTGAGCTGACTTAAATGTATTGTAGCGACAACATTCCTCAGTCAACCAATCAGATTTTTGGATATGGGTTAGGGCTTGGGCTTCAACATCATTCTTTTGAACCTATGATTTCCTTATGACGTTTGGGGTTTTTAATAGTTTTTAGAGGTTTTAGGACCAACAAAAGATGTTAATTCAGGAATACATTCTCATTGGTAAAATCACAGTCATCATAGATGTGCCTCATATTAATTTTAATTATTATATAATGCATCTGTGCAATGAATTACTCTTGACCCATTATCAAATTTCAGTGCATGAAATTTATTTATACACTAGCGTTCAAAAGTTTGGGGTCAGTACGCTTTAAAAACAAATCAATATTTTATTCAGCAAGGATGATGAATTAAATTGATCAAAATTGACAGTATATTGTTTCAAATGATTTCTATCAAAGATTTTTAGATTAACAATAAATAAATTCAGTTCTTTTGAACATTCTACTCATTAAAGAGTGCTGAAAAAATTGTCACAGTTTCCACAAAAATATTAAGCAGCACATTTTGTTTTTTAAGATTAATAATAATAAAAAATGTTTCTTGAGTACCAAATCAGCATAATAGAATGACTTCTGAAGGATCATGTGACACTGAAGACTGGAGTAATGGATACTGAAAATTTAGCTAGGCCATCACAGGAATAAATTACATTTTAAAATATACTAAAATCGAAAGCAGTTTTAAATATTCCTGTTTTGTATAATACTATTTCACAATATTACTGTTTTTACTGTATTTTTGATCATGTAAATGCAAAGAAAAAATAACAGTTTTAAGTAAATAAATTGCAATAAATAAAAATGGCATAACATGCATTACTTATTTGAAAAAGTAAAAGTAACCTATATTATACCGCAATTTAAAACTGACCACATTACTTTTTCTTGTTGTGGAAAAAAAAAAGCTTTCCACATACTGGATCGGTTTTACGTATTCAGTGCAGACATCAAACAGCAAACGCTATGCTCAATCATCCTACTGTACCTCAGCCGACCTCCTTCATGTTCTCCAGGGTCAAGGGTTAGGTCTCCAGACTTCCTTAGATCGAGAGAGGGAGGAAGCAGCTGCCGTCTTTAAGTTCTTGTTACCTTTCTTTTCTGCTTCTTAACTCTGAGCCCCCCGAATGGACTGGCTTTTGATGGATTCATTAGAGCTCCTCAGGGTCGGGGGGGTCTAAACGCTGGCAGACAGTAGCGCTGAGCAACACCACTCTTCTGATTAAGAGCTAAATCATGTCTCATTGCTTTCTAATTCTGCATTGCTATTCATCCGTGCAGCTTTCTCGCTCTGGCTTTTTCTGGCTCTTGTATCTGAGAGCCCTCAGTGGTATTGAATCGATGTGGACTTTTTGAGGTTTAGATCTGCCTTCTGAGTCCAGCTTGTATGCTTTTAATATTTTACCATAATATAATATATTACATTCTCATATCCGTAGTTATCGCAGCATATTCAGCCCTCTCTTTCCAAGAGCATTATGGCACAAATCACACGGTTACTGCCTTGCCCGACAGAGCGTAATAAATTGTAGATGGCAGTAATGGTGATGATGCAATATCGCACCTTGCCACTCTTGATTGTGCTTTGCATTTATCTTCTCTGTTTTTGTTCGTTATAGGTCAGTGCTACAGGCAGTGTCCTGCGTAGCGAGATTCTGGGCTGCATCAAAATCAATGTCGTTCTGTCAGGCATGCCTGAGTTAAGGCTTGGACTCAATGACAAAGTTCTCTTCGAGATCACAGGCCGTGAGTATACCTATCCATCTTTAAAACTGAAAGATATCATTTTTTGACTTAAAATTGTTCTCACAATTTCATATAAAGAGACAACTATGCAGTAAGTTAACCATTTGTAGGTTGATCTCCACTCGGTGGCAGTAGCAACAATATAGTGAGCTGTTTATCTGATCAGTGGCATATAAAAAAAAAACTTTTTCAGTCTGTTTTTACTGGTTTTAAAGAATTACAAATACAGCCAGGGTACATTAGAATAAACAACAAATAATAATTGTAAAGACAGAAAGAAGATCAAAAGATAGAAATAAAGTTAAAAACATTAACATGTTTACAAATAGTAACAAATCGTACAGCTTTCATATTTTTCAAACATTTTCAAAATTGCTTTTAGGTATTGTTGAACTTCTGTCTTTAAAATGAAAAGCAATGGCTTAGTCCCCCATATGTACATTTTAAAGTAGCAGATTAATTAAATACGGTTTCTTATGATAAGACTTGTCATAGAGGGAAAAAACGGTTAAAAGCTGGGCATGATGTGATCCTTAATAAATGAATAGAAATCTGACCAACAACTCCAAAACAAAAACATGTTTTTACATGTAAACCACAAAATGTATCAATATCACAATTAAATCTGTTTACAAGAAGATTGCAAGGTTAATATTTACCAGTTTTCCAGTCATTATTTTTCCATTTCCTTTCAGTGAAACGAATGGCTTCCAAAATGCCTCGTTTCAACTTTAAAATGACCTTGTTGGGTTCTTTTTTTTTTAAGTAGTGCAGAAAGTGACTTAATTTCGAGGGCTGCTAGTCAAGCAGTCAGTCGATTGTCCTAACCTATTTTATAGTAAGCATCTCTCTCATTTGCACTTGTTAGGTGAATTCCATTAATCTGATTCTCTTGGTTAATCCTCACCCCAGGCCTAACCCAGCGGGTGTTAGTTTCACAGCAGGCCAGATCTCAGTTATGTATTCTGCATGTGCGGTATAAATGCAGCTTGCATTTTAGAACAGAAGTGCTCCGGATTTACTCTACAACAGAAAGGGAATCAATATTAAATTAATTGAGCGATGCTCTTCTGTTCAAATAAATACATATCAATTTGATCCTATGGTGCAGTAGCTGTTGACCTCACCAACATTTCATGGACATTACAAGCTACCCTTTCATTTTACTTCTACAGGAAACTGTTTTATCAGATAGGGTTTCGGGGAAGTGAAAAAGACCTGGTTGTTTCCTGCACCACTTCCCACTTTAAAGCTGAACTATGGTGCAAGCTATTGTAAACACAAGTGAAGGTAGAAGGTGCCATTCTGTTATTGCATCAGTTGCAGAAATATTTCTTCTCAGCTCAGCAATGGAATGAGAATTAAACAAGAGAAACACTGCCCTCCACAGGCTCAAGATTGGAACTGCAAGTTGTTTTTATTTATTATTATTTATTATTTATTAAGATTCAATTATCGGACATTAAGAGGACAACAGAAATAGACTTTTCTGTAATAATGTTAATGTTGATATGACACACATTTTCACATTATAAAGTGATCAGTTACATTTTATTTTCATTTATTTATTTATTCATTTTAACCCTGTGATGCATGAAGTTTTAAATCACAAATGGAAAATTTGTGGAGTATTTTAATGTTATTTTAGAATTATTTATATACTATTATAATATTTATTACGTTTTGAATTAGCAGTGGTTTTGATATTTTCAGTTTAGTTTAAGTTTTACCAATTTTGTTCTTTGGTCTTTTTTTCATAAAATATTTTATTTAGCTTTATTTTTTTTTCAGTTTTATTTTTAGTAGTTTTAGTAATTTAACTTCAACTTATTATATTTTAATTAGCTCCCAAGTCAACATTCTTTTTTTTTTCATCTAATATATATGTATATATACAGTCCATATCTAATAATATGGAATGAATAATTAATTAATTTTACTGTCTACACACACACACACACACACACACACAAAAATATATATTCTATATAATGGATTATATTGTAATACTACATTTTGAAATGATGTTATGCTGTTGGAAGTATTACTGTATTTAATTTAAGAAGATTACATGTCAAAAAGGCAAGTCAGTGGCTCAATAAGTGGCAACAGACTTACTGCTCTATTCTTTTCTCTGTCACTCCTGTGTTCTGACAGGTGAAGCCTCTAATATGGATTGAGAGCGTAATAGAGAAGTTCTCTCACAGTCGAGTAGAGATCAAGGTTAAGGTAGAGCTGCACACATATACACAATCTACACACTCCACTGATTCTTGCTTTGCCTCCTCCAGCACACTCCTTGCTTTCAGTAATTAGCTTTCAGGCTTCTGTCCTGGCGAATGGCTCGAAGTTTACCTGAGCTGTGTCCAAGAGACTTGTCAGATTCTGACATAAATATGCTTTGTCCTATTGCCCTTGCCATACCCAAACTTTAGTTTCTGAAAGTGTAGCTTTGGAAGTTTTACTTCGAATGTGTAGTTGTGCTATAGTTCCTCCATCTGTTCTCCAGGCCCGCAGTCAGTTCAAGAGCCGCTCCACTGCCAACAATGTGTCCATCTTAGTGCCTGTTCCTAGTGACGCTGACTCCCCCAAATTTAAGACCACCACGGGCCAGGCTAAATGGCTTCCTGAGAAGAGTGCTGTAGAATGGAACATTAAGTCCTTCCCTGTAAGTACCATACATGCTTTACATATGTTTTGCAAGATGTTTGATCTTTGTCACTGCAAATAACTCCAAGTTATTTAATCCAACATTCAGATTTTTGAAAATCCTATTTTGAAATGAAAAAAACAACAACAACAAATCAGATAATCGATCACCTCAAATTGTTGCTGATTTCACAGAGACAACAAATGCAAGTCCACTTCACACTTTTAAGAGCCTTCTAAAAATATTGCTATTACTGGCAATTTTTTTTTTTTCAATTTATATATTGCTTGCAATTTTTTTATATATATTTCAATTTATTTTTATTTTATTAATATAATTTTTTTAGTTTTTATATTGCTTTTGAATTTTTGATGTATACATTTTAATTTAATTTATTTTTGGTTTATATCGTTTTTAATTTTGTATTTATTTTGTTTATTTTCATTTATTTTCTTTCCCTTTTCTTTAACAATTAAAGGCAAAAGCCCATAAAAACAGTATAGAGCTTGAATGCAAAATATAGAGTAAAATAAAGAGTTTGCCAAAGGAGCATGTATACAAAATATATGGAATAAAGTGTTTGCCAAAAAATGAACCTTTTTTTATTTAGTCTGAAATAGGACATCAAAAATAGTACAAGCCAAGACGTACTGAACTTAATAATTCTATGCCTTATTATAACGTATAGATAGTGGGGAAAAAAACTAAAACATTTAAAAAAATAAAATTTAAATCTAAGAATACAGACATGTGGGACATTTAGTTTTCTTCCAGTCCTGATGATGGCATGGGCATTTGAGGCTTGAAAGGCCATGAATCGGTTTTGGAGTTTTATGCTGTTGCAAGCCTTGTAGAGACAGGAAAGTTTGTATCACCCACTTAGGAATATGACTCAGAAGGCTTATTTAGAACTGAACTGTTAATTAGGATTTATGACTAAAGTGATGATTGTTGCGGTGTTAATTAGACAGTTAGATGTGTCAAAAACTAATGATGTGTCTTTACTTGTTGAAGGGTGGGAAAGAGTTCATGATGCGAGCTCATTTTGGACTGCCAAGTGTGGAAAGTGGTGAACTCGAGGCCAAGCGACCAATCACAGTAAAGTTTGAGATTCCTTACTTCACAGTGTCAGGCATTCAGGTGCGGCAAAACAACTATTTACCCCAAAATAGTCTTTGATAATGGTCACAATGCAGTAGATAGATTTTTGTAATCCATTTTGTTTGTGTGTGGTAATAAACACAGGTGCGATACTTGAAGATTATCGAGAAGAGCGGATATCAGGCATTACCGTGGGTGCGTTATATTACTCAGAGTGGAGGTGAGACATATTCAGAAATTCCCTCATGCTTACTCAGATATCATTCTGATATAAAGTTTACCTTCACCCTGCATTAAAAGTTCAGTGAACGTGAGCCTTACTCTGTCTGTTACACACACACACACACACAGTTTGAAATAGTGTAGACTATCAGTTTTCCATCAGCAACACCAGAGGAGAGAGAGTCACTCTAATCCTTCAGCCCTGTTCACTTATTCATAAGAAATGCAAAGCAGACATCAGATCTTAAACCACAATGGAATTCTTCAGATATATCCAAACACCCAAATGTCAATAACATATTCAAATGCCTTCAGTTAAACTTTCATGCACTTGTTTTTTATGTATATATATATATATGATGTATTAGTTGTATTTCTGACTTTACTTGAACGTTTTTGACAGATTATCAACTGAGGACCAACTGAGAGAGGACAGCACCTGTGTATGTTGTGTGTTCTGTCTGTCCTTTTTCATCTGTGAGACAGCTACTGCTTTTCACACAGCAGTTGGACTGCTATTGCTTTTGTCTGAGATCAGGTTTTACAAATTAAACAAGGAAGTCAGATCACAAAGTTACTGAGAAACCCCTATGAAACAATGGATTTTGGGTTATAATCCAAATGTCTTATTACAGAAACGTCCTAGAATCTACCTATATATGTTCTATTTAAAGAGATATTTTAACCCACACGTCGTTCCAAACCGATCTGTATTTCTTTGTTTTATTTAAACACACGAGAATCTATTCATACAATAAAAGTCAGTAAGATTCTGTGTTGTTATTGTTTTTGAACCCCATTTAATTTCATTGTATGGACAAAAGCGGTTGAAACAATCAAAATATCATATTTTATATTCAACAAAAGAAAATAAAAGACAGGTTCATGGTTATTAACGTTAACTAAAACTAGAACTAAAACCATAAAAAAAAATGCATTACTTGAAATAAAGTAAAACGTTCACGGAAATAAAATAAAATAAATCATTTTATTTCAGCTAGTTGCCAAAGCAACATTTCTCATTTTCATTTAAAGTTGAAGCACTAAAATAACTAAATCTAAATGAACTAAAACTTATTAAAACTATATAGACATAAAAACTAATAAAAATGACTGGTAACACTTTACAATAAGGTTCCATTTGTTAATGTTAGTTAATGTGTTAACTAACACGAACAAACAATGAACAATACATTTATTACAGTATTTATTAATCTTTCTTAATGTTAGTTCATGAAAATACAGTTGTTCACTGTTAGTTCATATTAGTTCACAGTGCATTAACTAATGTTAACAAGCACAACTTTTGATTTTAATAATGCATTAGTAAATGTTGGAATTAACACTAAGATGAATAAATGCCGTTGAAGTATTGTTCATTCTTAGTTCATGTTAACTAAAGTAGTTAACTAATGTTATCTAATGAACCTTATTGTAAAGTGTTACCAAATGACTAATGAATAAATTAATTAAATTAATTCAAAATATTAACAAAAAAATATAATAGTATACCAATGACTACATTTATATCTACCCTCATAAAGAGATTTAAACAATATTGTAATTAAACTTTACCTGATGTAAACACAATACACTGATCAAATTGATGCGATTAAGCTCATAATCGTAGCAACCATAACTGTAGTAAAATATGTCTTCCAAACAGGCATGTAAACATCTTACTCTGATTATTGGAAATAATCACATCATTGGTGCACATGTAAATGTAGACAATGATACTAAAATAACTGCTGGTTTGGAACGACATTAGGGTGTTTTTTTTTTTTGACAGAATTTTCATTTTTGAATTATCCCTTTAACTTGTCAGATGTTCACTTAATCTGCTTATTTTCATTTCTGCTGTAGGTGGCGAATATCTCTCAGTGTGATATGATCTTATGTCTGTAGAGCTGTAAACATAACCACAGGCCCAATGAAATGAATACCTTGTGCTCAAAATCAATGATTAATAAGGCAGTGTAGCATACTGTTAGGACACCACTGTAACACTATATTTTCACCAGAGCGGCCCGTATCTTTGTCTTTGGTTTGGTTTGGTTTGTGCTCACTCAAAATACCACAAATGCCTACACACTTTTAAAAGTACAATGGAAAGTGGAAATGCTTAATGACTTTACCATGAACCGATCAGCAAATAACTGATGTGCTGTAATAATTATGATTGCATTTGTTTCTTTAATCCACAGCAATCAACACATCTGATCACACATAATTTTTTGTATGTAATTGGTGGGAAAATCCTCTCAGAGTTTCTTTCATTCAGCATGCACTGCACCACTTGTTTTATCAGTGCGACGGTTGTGTGTGTGTGTGTGTGTGTGTGTGGAATACTGTCTGCCACCTCTGCAGAGGCAGCAGAATATATTATTTGTCACGTCTAAACGGCTTCCTCCCTCATTTATTTACCAAAGGTCAATGGCGTGACAACATCTGATATTTATTTCACACTGAATATGAAATATGTATTTTTGATCTTTTTTTATTGACAACTTTTTTCCTCAATAATATACTAAAGGTCATTGTGGGAAAATAAATAGATTTTTGTTTTGGCAAGCGTTTTTGTGATTCTTTTCTGTGCTGTATGGAAATACTTATTTTTTGTTTATTTACCTATGGATATTCCAGCTATTGAAATAAATTGCTGTTTTATGCAGGGGTATGACTATGAGTAATGGATAAAATAGTTTCTTTTTCAATGATCCACGAATACGGGTGTTGTATGCATTGCTATTTTTGCTCGCCTTCATTCTTATCAGTCTCAACACATGACAGGCCAGTAGACGGGTGACAATGGGTCACAGAGTCAGCTATTGTTTACGTGGTGACTGAGCAGCTGTTGCACAATAGCCATCTTGTTGTGGGTAAGAAAAGCCATTGGCCAACACCACCCAGCCCATGATAACGGTCCCTCAGCCCATTACTGGCCCTATCAGAACTTACTTCTGTCTTCACAGGATGGGCTATGGATGAATGACTCAGCTGCACGGTTTCTCAAACACAATTTCTTACACATGCAGAAAGGACCAAGCTGAAACATTTTAACCAACCTGTAGCTTTCTGTTCATGTTTTTCTTTTTCATGTTAAAAATAATACTTAGTAGTGTTTTGGAAAATCTAATGTTTGCTTTGCAAAGAGAACACATTGAATCTTGCTTCATGATGACTCTTTAAGCTAAATCCAATCTATGGTGTCCCCAAAAAGTATTTGGACACCTAGGCCACAATGCATGAATGTCAGTGCATATAAAACTAAATAACAACCCAAGTAGCATACTGTAATGCAATCAAATGTGCTTGGCCTTTCCTTAGAAGTTCACTTATCTGAGCCTCTTTTGCAATGACTTTTAACCATTATGTTCCAGGATAATTTTTAGTGGATGTTTGTGATGCATGAAGTCAGGGTACGTCCAAACTAGCGTTTTTTAAAGCGTTTTCCAGAAGTTGCTCCATACTGACACATTTGAAAACCCTTAAATCACCTTGCTGCACATGCTTAAAATGTAATTTACACTCACTGATATGATACAGAGAGACCAGATATAATAAGATAAAATTATCATGCTATTCTACGCACAATCATTGTATCCAAAATCCCACCACTCACTGGTGCATGCAGGTTCAACTTAAAACAGCCATTTAATGTATGGTCTAAAATGCAACTGTCATCAGCTGTTTTACCACAGGACAGCAATTGCAAGTACATATTCTGTCTTCTTTGCAGGAGCATAACAAGAAGATTGTACAAAGTAACATTTGTTTAGTAACACTACGAAAGTGAATAGCATGCACAACAATGCCGGTAGAACCTATATAAAGGTAAGTTTTTTGCTGTACAAAAATAGATTTTTTTTTTTTTAATGTAAATTTAGCTCCTCAATTATAAGTCGCTTTGGATAAAAGTGTCTGATAAATGAATAAATGTAAATCCAGATTAATGTGGAGGTAGCCTCCCCTTAAGTTCACACAGGAGTCGTACCAGAGTAACCACAGGTGTAGCTCATTGCATTAACTAGGGACATAGTCTACTAAGGTGAGTCACAATACTTTTTTAAAATTTTGTTTTATAATTTAAACCGTATACACCTTTTTTTCTAAATGGTTTGTGTGAAAAGTGTGAGTGAGATGTTTTCAAATGCCACTTGGTTTGATATTGGGCTATGAAATGTATTGACATTCACGTGTATATTAAGTGTATCCAAAGTTTTATGTTGCTGCCTGCTTTTCCAAAGTAATTTCTCCAAAGTTGTCAAGGCAGAGCCTGAATGTTTTTTTATTATGCATACAAATTGAAATAGATTTCCACTAAATGGCTACAACCTGCCATCTGTTTATCTCCATCTGTTTGTGAATGTTTTTCATAAGCACTCGAGAACAAAATACCAATAATTTGCATCAAAGTGTAGATCAACTTCACTGTTTCTACAAAGAAAAATATCCCTCTTTTCATTAGAAACATTTACACACACACACACACACACCAATAAAATCACAATGCGTTCACATCCTGCAGATTGACATTCCGATCCTTTATTTGATCCATAGCATTGCCTGCACAGGTTGTAGTATAAATCCACACATATGTGAATTCAGCTGACACAGTCAGTCAATTTGCTCACACATCAGAGCTCCTGAAAAGCTAAAGACATCCCATGATGGACAACCACTTGGTATGCTCACAGTTGCCCACATAAATAAAGCAGTCAAGGACATGCACATATTGTAGTTGTCCAAAAGCATTGGAGATAAAGCAGCATGTTTTACCTAAAATCAATTAAAGGTCAAACTTGAGATTATTTTTGTGCTTTTTCAGTACTTTTAACTGTACTTTATTGGAGTGACACATGTAAAAGCTGAATGTTTGTGCTTAAACCCTCAAATGTTTAATGCCAGGATCCTTGATCCAAAATGTGAATCAAAATGTAATTGTAAATATCACATGTGATTTGTGCCTTAGTTTAACGGGTGCAAAGTATCATTGAGGGTGCTGGTTTTTCATCTCAGTTCCTGTTCAGTAAAAGAATGGTATATTTATTATGTAGTCACAGTTATATCAGACGAGCCAGGCTTGAAGCAGTCTCTCTCCTTGCCTGCATCTGGCCTGAAATGCTGAAGATCCCCACTGTCCTCTCCCATCGTCTCTGTCCTGGTCCTGACCTCTCTAAGAGGAAAACTACTGCTGCGTAAATCCCGACCGCTAACGCTGTAAAACTCCCACCTACCAGCATCACCACCCCGGATATATACATGTCATTCAGTGCCTTCCCAGGTTTGGGCATGTGGTAGGAAAGGGCCACATCCAGCAGGACAGCTCCACAAATTAGCAGCGAGATTCCCGTGATCAACATGATGAGGACGTCAGATAAACCACCGCTTTTTAGCATGTTGATCCGGCGCCTGCTACGCACGCAGTTCATGTCCTGGACAGCAGAACTCAGCAACTGCTTGAGAAGGACGGCCAGAGCGAGAAGGCAAAGAACAGTTCCGGCGCCCAGTCGCCACTCGCTGGAAAGGCTGGTGGTAGTGGAAAGGAGGCCTACGCCGCCCAGACCACAGCCTAAGATCAAGGCCACTGAAGCGCAGTAGCATAATAAGGATTTGCGTGGCTCGCTGAACCACCAGAGCTCCACCTGCTCCTCCAGGAGGTTCTGCTGGATGCGAGCCGGGTCAGGATGAAGGTGGCCCCGAGGAGGGGAATAGTCCTCCAGCTCTGACATGATGTTCACTGCTAATGGTGCTCAAGACAGGTCCCAGCTGTGAGAGGACACCTGGTTACAGTTCCTGGAGAAAACAAGTTGGAAATTAGGTAAGAAGATGCCATGTGTGCAGTTGACAAAATATACATTATCATCAGGGTTAGCTACACTATGAGGATAACACATATCACCAAACTAAAGCTATAAACATTATCTAAATAATATAAATTATAACATTAAAATACTTTTGTGTACATAATAAAGTATTTATAATTAATTATACAAAAATATGGCACATCACGCAGGGACTCATGGAGATTTTTTTACTGTTTTTCACCATAAATATAATAAATTGTAAAATTATATAATTTAAATTCTACTGTAAATTATATCATAATTCATGCATAAATCTCAATTTTAAAAAATGTACCCTCATGACTGGTTTTGTGGTCCAGGGTCACACACATACATACATATATATATATATATATAAAAAGAAAAGTATTTCAATATGATGAACAGATTGTATTGTTACTGAAATGCCTGTTTTTTTTTTCCTTCTTCTTTTTTTTTAACAAATTTGTCAATGAAAAACAAATGATCTGTGACTGGACTGGACTAATCATTATCAAAGATACATTTTAGAAGTCCCATCCGGATCTTGCTCAATTTGGCTTGAAAATCTGAGGGGTCAAATGCCATCAATGTCACTGAACAAAACAGGGGAATAAGGTATGTTCATCTGCACATCACACTCCCCATTCCCCAAAATATGCAAAGTTTAACTAAATGTTGCAAATATTATGTAAATTATTCAGTGGGGTTTTAAAACAGCATTTTGGAGTCAGACCAAGCTGCTTAATGGCTAAAACGCCAATTTATTTATGAGGCTGTTCTTAAAATCAATTTATTATGTGGTCAAACAATGAACACAAGGTTTTAATTTAAACACTTGTGTTTAGTCTAAAGCCTGTTAATGTGGCTGGGGATAACCATGTGGATGTGTGTGGAGAGAGAATAAAGATTTTAAGTAGTGTGAGAAGACAATTTCCCTTCTGCTCAGGGGCTCAGGCATTAATTCCCTTACAAATGGCCTGTCTCTGTGGTCCCTCTGACCCTCAAGGTTGCAGGACAGACAGCTTGTCTTTACAATCCCGTAAGTGGCTTTGCCTTCACAGTCAGCACTGCTGCACCAGCACACTGCATCTGCTCCTAAACTACATTGCATACATTATAAGCACAGACCACAAATTGTTTTGCTTTTTATCCAGGACCAGTGACATTATTTTGCACTGTTTGTTCAAAGTCAGTCACTCGCACGCGTGTAGCCATAGGGATTGTGTACATGCACATTTGTGAAGCTTTGATAATTAAGTCCCTGTAGCCCTTAGTCTCATATCACTGACATACTGCTTCCCTGTGACTGAGGTGAGGCATGAAGAGGGAAAAATGAAAACAAGAAACAAGAAAGATGAAAATTCTGTTATTTACTCACCCTCATGTTATTCCAAACCCATATGGGTCCTTGTTTGGAACAAAAATGTTGAAATTGTAAAGAATAAAATTAGTCACTTTTTTCTAATGCCATTACAATGAATAGGAACTTTCAAGCTTCAAAAAGGAAGCAAAAGAAAGTATCATAAAAGTGGTACATAAGATTTATGCGTTATATCCAAATCTTATGTGTGAAAAACTGAAAATCCCATCCTAGTTCTGGACACATCTAATTTGTGAATGAATTACTCTTTTAAAGTGAGATCTTTTAAATGAATCTGTTGATCCAGTTCACAAAACCAGTCTGAATGATTTGTTCATTAATCAGATTGATCCACTTCTTTGAGTTCAGCTCACTGACTCACTAATTCATTCATTCATTCATGGATGGGAAGATTATCAGTGGGTAACAACATAATTATGGTCTGTTTCTCACAGAATTTATCATATGACTTGAGAAGTCTTGGAATATAGTGTACATGTAATATGAACCACTTTATGAT
This sequence comes from Sinocyclocheilus rhinocerous, assembly GCF_001515625.1. Taxonomy (NCBI): domain Eukaryota; kingdom Metazoa; phylum Chordata; class Actinopteri; order Cypriniformes; family Cyprinidae; genus Sinocyclocheilus; species Sinocyclocheilus rhinocerous. Next base: position 84,588 of record NW_015660505.1, on the reverse strand, counting down.
GCTTTTATAGAGTTTTTGGAAGCTTGAAAGTTGCATTATGAATCTCCATTTTGTGTTTCACACAAGAAAGAACAGGTTTGAAACACATAAGGGTGAGTAAATGCTGACAGAATGTTCATTTTAGGGTGTGCTATCCCTATACATATTAATATTAATTATTAATGTTTCTTTTACAGCAAGTCAGAAAGCAAAAAATCACAACAAACACAGCACTGATTTTCACTGATTTTTTTGTTGTTGTACAATTTCTGCACCCCTTGTGTTCCCAGTTATGTTGTAGTTGTAGAAATAATGTAGTTCAACCTGTCTTATCCCATCTGCCCAATCTAAAAGATGACCTGGTATGAGAGCTCTTCAACCCTATCGAAGCATCTAATCATCCTTTTTAATTTCAGAACTTTTATGAAAATATCATGAATGTGATCATAGATGGGTGCCTAATGTTACATTGGTGGTGTACTCATCCTAAAGAGTTAGAAAGCGTCTGAGATGAGAGTGCTTCTCCATGTGGCAGTTTATCATTCACTGGTGTGTTTACTTTCAGTTATTTCCTCAACAGAGTGCGGAGAGAGAAAGGACAGCAAGGAAATATTCTATATCACCTTGGGACTTGATTTGAGCTTATTATGTGTCCTTCACCTTAGCCTATACTTAAAAATCATTTCTAAAAATATGACTTTCGGTTTTGATTCGCAATGGTTCCTTTCCTTGGGAAGTTGTCCTCTTTTCCTCTCACTGACAGGTGCAGTCCAGACTCCAAAGTATATTTTTAAGACTGCCTGCGTGAACACAACCAGGCTGACCAGACAGGTGAAAGTGTGCAAGATGTAATTCTTAGTTTTAAAGCATTTATAATTATTAGTAGTCAGATTCCTTTAGGCTGTCATGGCTGATCTGTCAGTGTATCGGCCTTGGGGCTGGACAGCCATCCAACTTAGCCCTCAATATAAAAAAACAGTCCACAGTCAGTTTGCCTGCAAGGTCTCTCTGAGGTTATTTCATAAGCAAAATGTCCCTGGCTGTCAATGCGTGAGTGATCCACAAACCAGGATAGAGGTGTTCAGGTTTAGGAGCATTCTGACAGTGTACCTCCTCCTCTTTCTTGGATCATGTTGCTGTTGGCTACTGAAGTTTGGTGGTTTTCTTGATTTAGAGCAATGAATGATATTTTTGCAATTTTACACATAATAATCCACGATGATCACATTACACAAAACTGAAATTGCACGTCAAAATAACACATTGTCAATATTTTTTGAGACCCCCCAAAATTTCACAAATCACGTTTTCAGGGGAGCCCATGTCTTATTAAGTGGAGCCGAGCTCCCCGTAGCTCCCCCGTACTTCGCACCCTGTCAGTCATATTTCTCTAGAAACCTTTGTGCATGTCAGTAAAGGCTAAATATATACTACACAACTTTTTCTCCGATTTGCAGTCTGTATGCATCGACACTAGTTGCTGAAAGTCAAAGCCAATCTGCAGATTTTTGGTATAAAGGCTGGAATACACTACACGACTTTTAAAATTTAAAGAGATTTGAAAACAATAGGCATCATACACTTGACAGCTGAGGGCCACACACTACCAGACTTTCAAGTCACACCAAACAACAAACTCACTCAGAAACTTGTGCCTCAGCCTGGGGCCCCAAATTGGCTCAAAATGTTGAACATGTTTGATATGTTACAACTGGATGGAATCAAAGTCTCAAGCTAAAAAATCATAGTCTGTGCCCATCATACACTACGCAATTTTCTGTGAAACTCCAACTGCCCAGAATCTGGGCACTTTCGGCAACTAGCATTCAACATAAGGCTGGAATACACTGTGCAAATAGTATATTTCAGCCTTAGGTTGACAGATTTCACAAAAATTGTGTAGCATATGATGAACAGAGACTCTTTAGCTTTAGACTATTCCATCCAGTTGGAGGATATTGAACATGTTTGATATTTTGAGCCAATTTTAGAGCACATATTATTTTCATTTGTGACGCATCTCCTAGCAACAAGGTGCATGTTTCTGCATGAGTTTGTTGTATTTGGAACAATGTGAAAGGCTGGTATTGTGTGATCCTCAGTCGTTTAGTATATGATGCCCAGTATTACTGTGTAACCAATTTGGCAAGTGTACGATGCCTAGTGTTTTCAGATCGGTTCAGATGTAGTGTATTCCAGTGTTAAGGGTGTTATTTTGTCTGGTAAGGTCTACAGTGTTCTGTATTCACTGCTGTTCGGTGCTTGATTTTCCTGTTTTGAGCACAGCTGCAAAATTAACCACTTAATTAAATCCCCAATTAACCAGCCCGTCCACCCAGCTCCACAAAAGGAAAAAATGTTTACATCTCTTCCTGCCTATCTCTCCCCCTTTTATTCTCAAAACAGTGACAGCATCCAAAATATTCAGTTCTGGCCTCGACGACAGCAGAAATGTTAACATAATCCATAATGCAATACAAAAAAAAGGGCAACTATCCAGCTTGGCCACTGAGCTCCATTTTCTCTGACCTGACCTCCATCTGTGACATAGACACACCTGGACCTGCTCCTTCACTCTTAGAGCACGGTTTCACTCTCACTGGCTGTCTCCGTGTCTGTCACAGAATATTCTGGAATATACACTCTTGGGATGTTTGCATGTTACTGAGTGCTGTCATGCATCTGTCATTTTTAAGATCTGTGTGCTTATAAGGGATCTCCGAGGAGAGGATGAGGAAGGAGCCCAGTGTGTTTTGGTTCGCTTGGCACCTGGAAGCATTAATTTGAGATTCCTTTCATTCCGTGCAGATGCATTTGTCAAAACTTTCTATCAAAACTCCAAATAAGGTTGTTACTCCTTTATATAAAAAAGTACTGGTGATACCATTCTACAGTAATGATATCAGATGGTGTTACCATGGAACTGAAAGACCATATCCACCTACCATTGTATTTATGTGGCACTCCAAGGTACTTCAAAGAATACCTTGGTAATATGATGGTACATTTGGTACTTTTTCGAGAACTATTTGACATTTATCTTTTTGTTTGTGCTTTTTACTTTGTCCTATTTTGCAATGTCTTGGCTACAGAATGGCTACACTTATGTATCATTGTGGGAGTGTTTATGTCCATGCCCAACAATAAAGTAACAATAAAATGTAATAAAACTGATTAAATCTGATTTTATGTCCATGATGTGACATTTTGTCAACACCTCCAATGTAGGCGAAAGACCATATTAACAATGTTTTAATGGTAGAGAGAGGGTAACTATTATTAATTACTATCTTTCCCCCCCTAAACTATTACACTGTCACTGTAAAGCACTGTTCACACTCAGCATTGAAAGGGCACCAACAGCATTAAAATAATTTGCTCCCCTTTTAGTTTATGATACAGAACAGAAGGGAGGCATTTCCTTTCTTTCATAATAGGATGTTATAGAACTGTTATAGTTCTGCATCTCCTTTTTAGTATTTTGCTTTCATTTGACTTATATAAGTTACTCTTTAAACCACAATATGTTTGACACGGACATCACAATGTCCACTGTAAGTGTTATCTGATAATTATGTCTATATACTGGACAAATTTGTTTAAGATTAAATGTGTATGTTAAGAGTTATGTTGTCCAGCCAATTTCTGGTGTCCTCAAAACTCAGAACATATGGATTGGTCATTTGTGGGAAGATTTATTTTGGCCAGCTCAGAAATAAAATCAGAAATGGCAGCATGCGAGAATTATACTCCACACCTCTGACACCAAATAATTTGCACTACTTTTTCTTAAAATGTTCCCATGTTTTCATCTGAAATATCGATGTGCTTTTGCCATAATGGAATGTTACTCTTATAAGATGTGAAAAGAAAGAAAGAAAGAAATTGCTTGTGTACTGGATATTTGCTTGCATAATTGCAAAAGGACTAACAGTAAGTGACCTGCTCCAGGAAATAAATGAATAAATGTTGCTCATTAGTATTATTATTATGAATAGTATAAATGAATAGTGAAATACTATGTATTAGTATTTTTATTAAGTAATTAGATTATAATGTTAAAATGGTATTAAAATGCATTATTATTTATAAGAGATAGAGTAATTACTGTAAATATTAATAATTTATCTTATAAAGC
>NW_015660505.1:26997-78996 GCF_001515625.1 Sinocyclocheilus rhinocerous | reverse complement strand
GTGATCCTCAGGATCCTCAGTCGTTTAGTATATGATGCCCAGTATTACTGTGTAACCAATTTGGCAAGTGTAGTGTTTTCAGTGTTTTCAGATCGGTTCAGATGTAGTGTATTCCAGTGTTAAGGGTGTTATTTTGTCTGGTAAGGTCTACAGTGTTCTGTATTCACTGCTGTTCGGTGCTTGATTTTCCTGTTTTGAGCACAGCTGCAAAATTAACCACTTAATTAAATCCCCAATTAACCAGCCCGTCCACCCAGCTCCACAAAAGGAAAAAATGTTTACATCTCTTCCTGCCTATCTCTCCCCCTTTTATTCTCAAAACAGTGACAGCATCCAAAATATTCAGTTCTGGCCTCGACGACAGCAGAAATGTTAACATAATCCATAATGCAATACAAAAAAAAGGGCAACTATCCAGCTTGGCCACTGAGCTCCATTTTCTCTGACCTGACCTCCATCTGTGACATAGACACACCTGGACCTGCTCCTTCACTCTTAGAGCACGGTTTCACTCTCACTGGCTGTCTCCGTGTCTGTCACAGAATATTCTGGAATATACACTCTTGGGATGTTTGCATGTTACTGAGTGCTGTCATGCATCTGTCATTTTTAAGATCTGTGTGCTTATAAGGGATCTCCGAGGAGAGGATGAGGAAGGAGCCCAGAGTGTTTTGGTTCGCTTGGCACCTGGAAGCATTAATTTGAGATTCCTTTCATTCCGTGCAGATGCATTTGTCAAAACTTTCTATCAAAACTCCAAATAAGGTTGTTACTCCTTTATATAAAAAAGTACTGGTGATACCATTCTACAGTAATGATATCAGATGGTGTTACCATGGAACTGAAAGACCATATCCACCTACCATTGTATTTATGTGGCACTCCAAGGTACTTCAAAGAATACCTTGGTAATATGATGGTACATTTGGTACTTTTTCGAGAACTATTTGACATTTATCTTTTTGTTTGTGCTTTTTACTTTGTCCTATTTTGCAATGTCTTGGCTACAGAATGGCTACAATTATGTATCATTGTGGGAGTGTTTATGTCCATGCCCAACAATAAAGTAACAATAAAATGTAATAAAACTGATTAAATCTGATTTTATGTCCATGATGTGACATTTTGTCAACACCTCCAATGTAGGCGAAAGACCATATTAACAATGTTTTAATGGTAGAGAGAGGGTAACTATTATTAATTACTATCTTTCCCCCCCTAAACTATTACACTGTCACTGTAAAGCACTGTTCACACTCAGCATTGAAAGGGCACCAACAGCATTAAAATAATTTGCTCCCCTTTTAGTTTATGATACAGAACAGAAGGGAGGCATTTCCTTTCTTTCATAATAGGATGTTATAGAACTGTTATAGTTCTGCATCTCCTCTTTAGTATTTTGCTTTCATTTGACTTATATAAGTTACTCTTTAAACCACAATATGTTTGACACGGACATCACAATGTCCACTGTAAGTGTTATCTGATAATTATGTCTATATACTGGACAAATTTGTTTAAGATTAAATGTGTATGTTAAGAGTTATGTTGTCCAGCCAATTTCTGGTGTCCTCAAAACTCAGAACATATGGATTGGTCATTTGTGGGAAGATTTATTTTGGCCAGCTCAGAAATAAAATCAGAAATGGCAGCATGCGAGAATTATACTCCACACCTCTGACACCAAATAATTTGCACTACTTTTTCTTAAAATGTTCCCATGTTTTCATCTGAAATATCGATGTGCTTTTGCCATAATGGAATGTTACTCTTATAAGATGTGAAAAGAAAGAAAGAAAGAAATTGCTTGTGTACTGGATATTTGCTTGCATAATTGCAAAAGGACTAACAGTAAGTGACCTGCTCCAGGAAATAAATGAATAAATGTTGCTCATTAGTATTATTATTATGAATAGTATAAATGAATAGTGAAATACTATGTATTAGTATTTTTATTAAGTAATTAGATTATAATGTTAAAATGGTATTAAAATGCATTATTATTTATAAGAGATAGAGTAATTACTGTAAATATTAATAATTTATCTTATAAAGCTGTTGACGCAGTAGATACAGATAATGTTCTGTACTGGCTTTTATCTTGTAACACTGGTGAAAACATTTCACACAGTATATGAGGATAATATATTTAGTGTGCAAAGTCCAAATATCCATATACAGAACAGAACAGTTAGTTACAGTCCTCTTGTTTTAGGAGTGATGTTATTCTGTACACTCAGCTTAAACTGTGTTTAAGCCATTTGTGTGACGTGAGCTGTACTGGCTTTTATCTTGTAACACTGGTGAAAACATTTCACACAGTATATGAGGATAATATATTTAGTGTGCAAAGTCCAAATATCCATATACAGAACAGAACAGTTAGTTACAGTCCTCTTGTTATAGGAGTGATGTTATTCTGTACACTCAGCTTAAACTGTGTTTAAGCCATTTGTGTGACGTGAATTTTATTTTCACTGGCAGAGAAAAAAAAAGTGAACTAGCTAAATTTTTTCTATGATATTGAACATCACTTCTCAGTCCTACTGTACTAAGTATCCAGAACAACATGTTCATACTGAGTACAGAACTCTTGTTTGTGTGATATTGCTTAATTTATAATTTTATGATTCCCTGTCATAGAAGAAGTTCATTTTACTATTTGATATGCAGCAATAAACATTGTATATTTATAAAGTTTCTCACTTTAGGATGCTACGAACAGATTTAAATACTTACCATCCCCTGAATTTGCACATCAGTACATGAATTTCCAGAAGTGAAAGGCAAAGGCTACACATTTTTTAATACCCCTACAGAAGGAAGTCCTAAAACTCCAGAACAAAGTTTACATGTCCTGCGGTGCTCTATCAAGGTGTGGATCCTCCTATTTGTCTTTTATAACTCATAATAAATTAAATTCTATTTAAAACTAAAAGATACGAATACGAAGGCATGCTATGAGAACGATTCCGTTCTTACCTGTGATGCGCTGGCAGGCAGCACACCATCCCGAACACATCAGCCACAAATACACACAGCAAGAAAAATACAGCCAATCCGTCTGAGACGTGAAACGCGCTCAGCTAAAAGAGAGATCAAGTTTAATGTAAGTCTCGCACAGTAATCCCGACCATATCAGGTTGTCATAGCGAATGGCGTTGCAGGTGCGCTGCTCGTTCAGTCCGGACTTTTGCCCTCAGCTCGGAGGTGTGGTCTCTCCTCTCATTGCTACTCTGATCGCGCAGCGTGTAGTTCAGCTTGGAGTGTGTGTTTGTGTATGTGTGACCTCGCCGCGCTCTTCTCCAGCGGGACACCTGCAGCGATAAGAAGCTTCTAGTCGAAAAGATCTGACGTTAAATGACGCCAAAAGAAAACAGCAGACAACGTACTATATGTTCGTTAATTCTGCTTCGCGTTTCAAGCGCTGCACGACAAAATACTCCTACCTGGAAATCGCTGCCGAGTTACCTGCTCTGTTTGTTGTAGCATCTAGCATGACCAGTGTTAATGAATAGATCACTCAGGCTACTGCAAGAATTGTGTTATTGAGATGATTTTTATTTGCTAGTATTCACAAGTAGCCTAATGGTGAATTTTCAGAACTCGCCATATTTATCTCCAAACAATTAGGTTAATCGGTTTTCAATTGACTGTGATACCCATTTTTATTATATCCTATATACAGTAGCTATACTGTATACGACTAATAAGTATTATTCATTATAAATATTTTTAGGCCTAAGTATTTCCCATTTTATTTCAGTGTATATTCGAATATTCAATGAGGGAAAACAGGGCGTGGCTTAATTTAATGCACGGAGAATTAATTCCATCATTAATTGACGGTTTGGACGGGACCGGACTGTAGGGGTTAAAAATAAGAGGGCTTGGTGATGCAGTGAAAAAGGAAAGTTGTTTCAGATGCAGAGCAAGTCATTACAATTTGATTAGTTTTTTTTTTTTTTATGCAAATCAATAGAAGAGCATATATTAAGTGAACAGGGTTATTCTGATTTCATGTTGACTTTAAAGTAATTGCCTTTCGTAATTGCATTAACATAAAAGTTTTACTTTGCACTTCATCTGTTCTCATTAATTTTAATACATGTTACTATTAATTAGTCCAGTTGATCTTAATGATTAATCAACAAATCATTTGATAGCCTATGTCAGGGGTGGCGAACTCCGGTCCTGGAGAGCCGCAGCCCTGCAGAGTTCAGCTCCAACCCTAATTAAAACTCACCTGCCTGTAGCTTCCTAGTAACCATTCAGACCTTGATTAGCTTGTTCAGGTGTGTTTGATTAGGGTTGAAGCGAAACTCTGCAGGGCTGCGGCTCTCCAGGACCGACGTTCGCCACCCCTGGCCTATGTATATAGATTTTCAATTTATTTAATTATTAATACACACAGGGGCTTTAATAGGGCATAACTTGTGCTACCCTATAAAGAGTGTTCCTAAACAATATTTTTTTCTTTTGACTTTAAATGTGTTTCATCAGGCTACATTTTTAAAAACAATATTAGTATTTCTTCAGAAAAAAAATACTGACATAAATGTAATTTTTCCCAAAGGTTGGCACAGATAGTAGATATATTTCAGATATATTGCTTATCTGAAAATGGTGACACCCAGTGGTTCAGTAAGTTGACACCTTACACAAGCATCAGTCAATATGTATTGACACGCAAAGACCACAAACCACAGAAGTCTGATTTTCCAGAATATCTGCAATGAACACATTGTGTGCCATATTGTGTGACATATTTCTCCCTGTGGTTCTGAAACGTTACCCTGCATTTAATATTGAAACTGGTGTCTCAATACAGTCAGTGAATACAGTATACTCAATGAAGTAAAATGCACCAGTTTGGGTGACTTCTTGATTTATCAGTATCTCTTATCAGAATAATAATGCATGTTTGAAAAACCACGTCACACACCTACTATGCATATAGATTGTCAGTCAGATGCGATCTAATGCAAATACACAAATGCAACAACACAATTATGCAAACATATTAATATGTAACTGTATTTATACATACACAACAAAACACAGCAGCCAAGGAACACACTCTCTTAGCTAAAATTTTCTTTTTTCCCCCATCTTGTGACAAACGTGGGCTTCACCATCTCATGCCTGATGTACTGGTCTTTTGGATCTTTGATGTTGTCCCTAGTCTCTTGGGCTCTTGGGAGGAAGCTTATATATTTATGAAGGTCATTCATGAACCTGTGCTCCAGTCCCTCTTCATCACTCTCCTGTCAAGAGAAGGAGAAAATACACCAGCACACTTTGTGCATCATCGGCGACGTGAAGTTTGGGCTTGATTTGAGTGATGTCCTGCTCTTGGTGAGCCTTTCTGTTGTGGAAAGTGTCCAGCTCTTTCTCCATCCACCCAGAGGAAAGCAGCCCAAGCATTGATCTTTTTGTTCAGCCATTAGTTGCGACACATCAACAAGCTTGTGTTGGCAGTTATTATTCATGGACATGCTGTGGTTGATGTTGGAGGCTTTGAGGAAGGAATAAAAGACAGGTAATAGATGTGCTCTGTCAAATGCTTTGCGAGGGAGATACACAGAGACAGCCGCGCATGTTATCTTAAAATGATTGTATGTGTGTGAGAGCGAGGACAAGAGATTATTAAAGCAGGTGTGTGTCTCCACATGCTGATGGTGTGTGATTATTCATTACTTGCAGACTTGCTGCTGGCTCTCTGCTGAGAGCAAGTCCCAGAGTCACCTTGACTGAGTCTCACATAGAAAGATCACGCTTATTACAACTGCTGCCATGGCCTAACCTGTCTAACCCATGAGAGACATAATGATTCTGTACTTGATATTTGATTTAAACCAAACTGTAGGGTTGCATGCAATGCACAGGTACTTATATACCTATATATATTGTCCTAGCTTTGTATATTTGTATACATAACTTTGAAAATATTTTGCTTGTTTTGTTTGGTTTTGGTTTTGGAAACAATAATGTACAGTATGTGTACCTTAAACCACATAAACACATTTCATTGCACCAAATACACAAAATAATGTTCTTTTTAGCAACATCATATGACCCCTTTAAAAATAATATATTTGTTTATTTTTCTATTGTTTTGTTTTTTTTATCACTGTGCTTCAGTTGCATAGCTGAACCGAGAAATTATCCTCATCTTCAGCATGAATCTCTTACCTCCCTTGTCATATTTGAAGCTTAAAATATTGATACAGTAAGTGTAAGAAAGTGTAAAAACATAGTGGGCCTAGGTATACTGAAAAATGTTATATCCATATCAAGATATTAAAAATTATGGTATATTTATCCTTATAGATGTGGTGTGGATTCTGCTGTTACATTTAGAATGATTTTTAAATCATTTTATCATTATTGTTATAGGTGTGAAATTTGGACTGTCAATACCTGCGGTGCACTGGAAATACATTACAGTTTGATCCTAAGGAAAAGGGGATGGGGCTTAGAGTAGGGTCAGTTGTCCTGAGCAGCAAAGCTGGACCTCAGTAAAGTCACGGAATGTAGTACAACAACCTCTTTTATTTCAAAATAAAAAAAATAAAAAAAATTTAATTTCTCTTTAACACATTCAGGATGATATGTAAGATCTCTGTGTCAATCCTCAGGCTGGTCTGTATCTCAACAGACATGTATGTCCTGGATCTGTCTCTTTTCCTTCTCCTCCATCTGCCTCTTTAACAACTCAAACTCCCTACCTGGATACATGGTCTTCCTGACAGTGTGTTTGTTTGTGTATGTGTATGTGAGCGAATAAGGGGGTGTGAGAAAGACTGCATGCTCCATTACTGCACAAAGCCCGTAGGGAACGGGGGGAAGAAAAGAAAATGATGATAATATTGAAGGTAGGAAGAAAACAAGAAACAACTACGCAAGCAGAAACCTAGAAGGATAATGAAAAAAGTGAAGAAATGGGAAAGCGTGTGAGAAAAGCCCAATATAGACAGAGGCAAAACAAACACTGGCACCGCACTGACAGAGGGTAGAGTTCATATTGAGGACAGCTCATCCATAAACTGGACACTTGTAAATCCTCATGTTTTTCTCTAAAGCCACTATCTCGAAGTCTAAGACAGCCTCCTTTCTGCAGAGTGGTATCACTTGCATCAGGGAATAATATGATTAATTTTGCAGGAGCTGGAGAGTAAAACAATAGTAATTATAGCCAGGCTTTCATCACTCTGTCTTTCAAGTCTAGCCCCTCCGGGTTGATGGAAGTCGACGTCGCATTTCCTTCGTGATTGTGGTGATGTCCTCGGTGAAATGCCAGCGTTCTCTTGATTAATCTGCCTGCTCTGTTCCAATCAGTGTCACAGCGGGAAAGAAATGCCATGAGCTTTAAATGGCCAGTTTTCGCACATGGGCCAGTTTTATGAGCTCGGCCTCCCGTGGACTTGCACAAACAAGTTTCCTTTTGGTGGGACAGCTTGGGTGTGAAAAACAAAAATGATGACAGAAGATTGCAAGGTATATCGCAGCAGCCTGTCAAAGCATATTATAAATAGGTACTTTTATTACACATGTATGACCATCTTCTTGTACTTTAAACCAGATTTGACATTTAGAATTTATGCATTATGTTAAAACATGTCCAGGTAGTAAAAAACGTGTCTCCTTTCTATCTGTTGGAGTGTGAGTAACTACTCCAAGTAAATACTTTTTTCTTTAAAAGAAGGTCATGCAAAATACTACATTAAATAGCCTATGTATATGTATACATTTTGACAATTAAGTTTTTTTTTCAAGATGTGAATAAAGATGTGAAAAAATCTAAAAAATAATAGAATCCCAGTCAAAAAGAGATCTGACCTTGTATCACAAAAATCCTAAAAAAAAACATACTATGGTTTCCAAAAATAATAAGTAGAACAACTGTTTTCAACATGATACCTGGATAATAAGAAGAAATGTTACTTGAGCACCAAATCAGCATATTTTTAAAGGTATTCACCTAAAAATGAAAATTCTGATATAATTTACTCATCCTTAAGTTGTTCCAAACCTGTATGAGTTTCTCTAAGCTGTGGAACACATAAGAAGATATTTTGAAGAATGTTGGTAAACAGTTGACGGTAGCCACTGACTTCCATATTATGGAAAAAAAAAAAATAGCTACTGTCAACTGTTTGGTTACCAACATTCTTCAAAATATCTTCTTTTGTGTTCAGCAGCAGAAGAAATGTGTACAGGTTTGGAACAAGTAGAGGGTGAGTAAATGATGACAGAAGTTTTATTTTTGGGTGCACTATTCCTTTAAGGATCACGTGACACTGAAGTAATGGCTGCTGAAAATTCAGCATTTTACTGTTTATGACCAAATAAATGCAGACCTGGTGAGCATAGAGACTTTCAAAAACATTTAAAAAAAAATCACAGACCCCAAGCTTTTAAATGGTGTGTGTGTGTGTGTGTACAATTTTATATGAAGATCCGATATAATTACAATTTCTCACTTCAAAAGAAAATATTTTTAAATCTTAATTTCTTATTGTGTACACAAACACCATGTGTGACTGCAAATAATGCTTTTCTGGTAACTTTTATTGCTGCGTCATCACTGCCCTGTTGGACAGAACAACATAAAAAACAATTAGTGAATAACTGTGTGCACCTTTAAAAACACAGAAAAACATTCAGCAGTTAAGAACCTATAATTTCACATCAAGAACTTTTTAAATCTCCAAAGAACCAATTATACAACTGCAATCTTGCCAACTAAGTAAAGTCAACTAATGCAGGAAAATCTAATGGCCTAAAGTGACCTTTGAAGCCATTTGAGTGCTATATCTCTGGTAAAAGTTCATCAGTGTGTTTAGTCTGTCTTCACAAAATTGGTTCCCAGGCCAGTCATGAGCCTTCTTCAAAGCTGCTTCATTAGCTAGCACAGCTGCACCAGTGGTACATGGTAACTCAACACACCATTCTGACCCAACACATACACAAACAAAAGAGGGGAAAAAAACACCATAAATTGGTAACTTCTTTGTAATTTCAGAAAGCTGTCTTCACCCCACAGCAAACATGTTCAGTTCCGATGAGACAGCAGGTCCTGTGTAACTACAGAGCTTAGCCATGCTCTCTGCCTTTGCTGCTGGAGAGGATGTTCCACACAAACCAATCAACAGAAGACAACCTTTATCCAAACTCCACGCATATACTGCAACAGAAGCACATCAATAGAAAAGATGTACGCAATATACGCAAAACTTACCTAGCTAACAATTTTATGTTTCAAGAACATTTTCATAACATCACAATTGAGTTATGGAACTTTTTTCCAAAAGTTCTGTGAACGTTCAACATTAGCAGAATGTTAATTTTATGTTTAAAGAATGTTTCCTAATGTTCCCAATAAATGGGGTTTTAACAAAAGGTGTCTGTCTATGCACTTTTTTATTTATTTATTTTTAATCTGTGCTAGGAGTTTACATCTTGCAATTGATAGCTTTAGTACTTTTGCTGACAAATAAATGTTTATATCTTGGTGCAGGTTACAGAAAAATAATATAAATTGTTCATTTATTATACTGCTGACACTGTAACAATATAAAGCTGGTTGAAAATTCAAATTTTTTTTTTTTGAAAAGTTCAAAACGTAGATGTTTAAAATGTTTTATGAACATTTTTTATACAAACATTGAAAAACGTTAGCAGAATGTTCCCATCATATAACATTTTCCTAACATTCTCAGTCTCAGAGAAAGGTTAAAAAAAATCAGGATGCAATTGTAGATGAACAAAATATAGGTTCACTAAAGGATTAGAATAGTCCTTCTTTTAACTGCATAACCATCTAAAGCCATTCTTAAGTCAGTTTAATGTGTTATTCTGGCCACAGTTACAGCATATTAGCTTTCAGGTACAGTCGGCATCCCTCACCTTTGCAATTTCCGTCCAGACAGAGATGATGCCATACAGCCAGACTCTGTCAGTGCTTGCTGACCAGAGTCACGTAAGATGAACTAATCATCCCAGACACAATCTGATGCTGATCAGCCTGCCTGGGTTCATAACTACAGTGGGCCGTGGAGATCTGTGTCAGTTGCTCAGAGGCACCGATACACATAAGAGTACAGAAACATGCTAGCTTTTAAGACATTTGTATTATAATTCTTTTTTTTCACACTTAAAAAAGAAACAAGCTGCTCATAGTGAGAAAGAAAACACCCAGTGGTATAAAGTTGTAAAACAGCACATGCCCCAGTGTGTAAATATATGATCTGATATGTTGAAAGATAGGCCCAGTGAGAATGCTGTAATGTTTGTAACCAGTAGAAACAGAATTTGAGTCTGTGCCACACTTCAAGCTGTGAGAACATTTTCCACATGTTACAGTGACTCACTACAGTTTAGCTGATTTATTTTTTGAGGCTTCGTATAAAGTTGTAAAACAGCACATGCCCCAGTGTGTAAATATATGATCTGATATGTTGAAAGATAGGCCCAGTGAGAATGCTGTGATGTTTGATGTTCAGATAAGGAATTGTGGCTCATTGAAAGTGCACTAGATTAGTAGGGATCAACTGGTGGGTCGTGACTCAGTAATGGACAGCAGGGAAAACAATGCTAAATGCACATAAAATAATAAGAGTATTCAAGCTTTCTGATGTCAAAATCCCTACATATGTTGATACCCGGATACCTGATGATATTCACATTTGGCCAACAACAGAGAAAGATTTTCATGTGCAGTTGATATAGTTATGACATCTACCAGCAGAGGGATTCATGAGCCAACCCTAGACCCCTTGTAATAGTAGTAAGATTATTTATTATTTTTGAAAAAAGTCTCCTATGCTCACCAAGGCTGCATTTATTTGATCAAAAACAGTAATATTATTACAATTTAAAATAAGTGTCTTTCATTTTAATATGTTTTAAAATGTAATTTATTGATGGCGAAGCGGAATTTTCAGCAGCCATTTATCTGGTCTTCAGTGTCACATGATCCTTCAGAAATCATTCTAATATGCTGATTTGGTTGCTTGTGTACCATTTCTTTCTATTATCAATGGAGAAACAGTTGCTTGCTTAACATTTTTTGTGGAACCCATGATACAGTTTTTCAGGATTCTTTGATGAATATAAAGTTAATAAGAACAGCATTCATTTGAAACAGAAATCTTTTGTAACATTATAATTGTCTTTGCTATCACTTTTGATGAATTTAATGAATCTATGCTAAATAAAAGTATTCATTACTTAAAAAAAAAAAAATCTTACTAACCCCAAACTATAGGACAGTAGTATATTTTATTCTACATTTTATCTGGTGTGGATTTCCATTTGTTTGCAGTTTCTAATTCTTGAAATGAATACATTGAAACAAGCAAATTATGATTAATGTCCTCAATAAGCAAAAAAAAACAAAACAAAACAACAACAACAACAAAACATTCAGAGACTGGAATGTGACTCACTGGATGATTCAGCATTTTTCATGCCCTCTTTGTGTCCCAGACCACTTTGTGTCCCATAGGAGACAGTTATTAGCTAGTCAAGTTAGCCAGCCAATGAATCACACCAGCAGCACACTCAGTGGACAGATGTTATGCTAGTTTGCTTGTGAGGATGTTTCACTCTACACAAGGACTCACACACAGCAATATCTATCCAGTGAAATCAACATTTTTAAATTCCATAATATTTTTGGGATTTGTGTTATTTGTCTGTAGAACACTAAATCACTAAAAGGCCTGCTTTCACATGGTGGTCTTTACCTGCTAACAATTCAGTTGGGATATGTTACAACAAAATAGGTGTTGTACCTGCTAAAAGCTAAAAGTTGAACATGCTACTGGTGTTCTTAGTTGGCGATCTAGTTTGATACACTTTAATACACACAAGCAGAAAAGAACGAGAGAAGAGTGATAAAAGGAGTTGCTGTGTGTTCACTGAAGTACTACACAGTTTAGCCCTATAGTGGCTATACTGATGAAAGAGGTGTTAGCACTACACACTTCAATAAATTACATCAAATCCTGCAACTGCGCTGTCATCAATGACGTTTCTGATCATTTGGATCAGAATGAGTGGAAACTAGGAAGAATTCTAATGAACCTTTTAAGACTTATTGAGCATCTAAATGTTGCAGCGAAATACATTTCCTTGTCGGATACAGCATATTGGGGCTGACTTGAGATATCAGTTTAGACAGTCGCCCCCTCCTACCCTTTGCTGACAAATTGATTGAGGCTGAAAGGACATGTTAAGACCTCCAAGTCTCTCACCTTGATGCTGAGTGGGGTCTTTAACTTCTTACAGATACGCATTATTTTATTATCTTAAAATAAGAAAAAGAAAAGATGAAAAGCTTTGCAGGTAGAGAACCTAACTTAATGTGGCATAACCTTTTTGGACAATGTTTTGATATCTAGGACACACACTTACAGAGATGTGATGTTCATAAAAAAGATGAATTAATATAACGTGTCACATTATACTGTTAAGTTGGTATGTATGGTTTCAAAACAATCTTTTAGGTTTCTTTACGGTTTAGGAGGGCTGCATTTGGAAACGGTAGATACTAGGAACACTAATTGTAAGTAATGCTCACCTCAGCTAAATACTTAATACAATGGCTAATGTACACTAAAAAGATCACAAATTATTAGCCATTCATAGGAAAGGAAAGATGTTTTGATGACTCAGATAATGATTATTTAGAGACTATAATGGAATGAGACTTTTGGCTAGAAAGTAGTTGACTTCTCTAGAGAGGGATGAGAGAGAAGATCTTGAATTCATAATGATATCCAATGACCAAATTATATATTACAGAAGTACAGAACCTACTGTAATATATGTACATGTACATTATACTAATATAATATAATACATTTATATTTATGTTATTTACATACAACAGTCTAACATTAGCTTCTGCTTCAGGTTTTAATTCTCTTGAAACATTATTTAAAAAAAAATCTGTCAGACCACACAGTGAGCACAAAAAATTTTTATTAATCAAAATCTAAATATATATATAAAAAAAACAAGAAACAAAAAGCTCTACTTTGAGATGTATTTACTGTACATTATCTAGGGATACATCCTTTCATTCCTACATAACATTAAAGTGATAGCTCACCCAAAAATGAATATTTTGTCATCGTTTACTCACTCTCATGTTGCTCCAAGCCTGAATGTGTTTCTTTTGTTGAATACAAAAGAAGATATTTTGAAGAATGTTGGTAACCAAACATTTGCTGGTAGCCATTGGCTTCCGTGATATGGGGAACAAATACAGTGAAAGTCAATGGCTACCAGTAACTTTTTGGAAACCCACATTCTTCAATATATCATTTTTTGAGTTCAGCAGACGAAAGAAACTCATACAGGTTTGGAACAACATGAGTGTAAGTAAATTATGACAGCATTTTCATTTTAGGGTGAACTATCCCTTTAAGTCCTAATTTTATTTTATTTTTTACCAAAAATGAGTACATGAGATAGTGAGTAATTCAGTGCATTTCTGTAAGAAAGAAACAACAAAAATATTACTGCATCTTCATATAAAGGGAATTTCTTTTGGTTGAAGTAATGCAATACATTTTGACCTGAGTGGCCGATATATTATGTGTAATATTTTCCAATAAACCACCAGTGGATTATGGTCACAGTTATGGATTTTTCTTGTGAAAAGGGCACATTTGCAAAACAAACTGTGTGAATCCTACATCTGTATAATATGACATTATCTAAGATCGATTAGTTATGAACTAATCTCTTTTGCTTACTATGCAGAGATTCTGCTGGACAGGAGCAGTCACAGTCATGGTGATGAATGGTGGCCATTTGACCCACTTTAACATATCTCTAGATACACGACTGAAATTCTAAACACCCCAGTTGTGTCTTAAAATCGAATGACCTGCCTTGCAAAATGGTAAAAACACTGTCTAGGTGGGCAGCTCATGGGATTTTGAGACCTGCAGCCTCTGTGCAAACCCAACCTTACCTTCTCTGTATTAGTGAGTGTTCTCTGAATATATTTGTACTTACGCATTTATTGTGTTTATTTGTTATAACAAAGAATGCCCACTTTGCAATTCTCACAGGTGCTAACTTATTTATTTGCATTAGTGTATGTGGTGTATATGGCATCAGGAAAATATAGCTCAAACTGTCATCCCAAATTTTGTGTCTGCTCCTTCAACCGCCATGCAGCGTCCATGTATTTAGTGATTTCAAATGTAAATGCCACGGAAAATGTAATCTTCTGTCACTGCGATCTGAGACAATCTGAAATGTTGCACAAAAGATTTTTTTTACTGCACTGGTGGTGGTCAAGTATATGCATAGTAATCTGGGATACTATAATATGTACATTGGGAATGAATCCACTATGGGGTGTGCACATATAAAATACAAAAATTACAAAACAACAACAACAACAAAAGTTTGTTTTTGGTTAGATTTAGCAGCAAAAGCTGTCCAATTTTGCAGATTCATCAAAATAAGCTTTTTAAATGTATCGTTTGTTTTTACATGTATGGATTTATAAATAAATAGGTAACACTTTACAATAAGGTCCTATAAGTCAGTGTGAGTTCATGCATTAACTAGCAATTAACATTGTTAGTTCAGGCCCATTAAATAATATTAATAGATACAACTTTGATTTCTTTAAATAACGTTTTAGTAAATTAACATTAACTAAGATTAATAGAAACTAAAAGATGTTTTAGAAATATTTTTCATTGTCAGTTGATGTTAACTAAGGTAGTAAAAACTAATGTTAACAAATCAAACCTTATTTTAAAGTGGTAATAAATAAATAAATAAATACGCACATTTTTAAATGTGCGGATTTAAATCTAAATGGCATCTAAAATGTCTTTATATCTTTAACTAAACATTTAGAGAACATTAGTAACTCCCATATTGTAATCCTTTTCATTCATAGACAGACAGACAGACAGACAGACAGATATAGATAGATAGATAGATAAGAACGTTCTAAAGGACTGGATAACCATCCTATCTCTTGTGCTTCAGTCTGAGGGTGAGAGTACTTTTTTGTGGGCTCCAGACGGGCCTTGTGTATGGCCTGGACGAAAGCAGCTGTACAAAAACATTTTGTCATTACACTTTATATAGTACAATATATTACATTTATACAACCATTAAACCCATACACCCACACAGTAAATACAGTTAATGGTAATAACAATCACTTTACCACCACAGAAGAACGAATTAAAAATGAAAACATTTAACATATGGATTTAACATCTTTTGTGGATTTAACAAATGTTGTATGGTATTTTGCCGGAAACTATTAATTGTATTAAATCAAACGTGGTGGAAATACTTACGGTCCTCCTGGTCAGTCAGAATGTGCACTGAAAAAAACAAACAAACAAAGAGGCTCTTTTACATATTTAGCCAAACACAGAGACATACATACTGTACTATAAGTGAAGCTCTGCACTCACGTTTCTTGAAGGGCTTAATGTTAAACTCAGTGTAAGCTTCTGGTGTCTCAGCTCCTTCATTATTGTCTCGACATGAATAGCATTCTGGTGAACTATGTCCACAGGGTCTTTTTCTTTAGGGTTTGCCATATTTACTAAAGTGTTATCAAAATTGTATTTATGTATTTAGTTATTTTTTGCTAACGTTTGCTAGTATGATGATCACCGAATCACTTCCAGCAATGGACAACACTTCCGTTTTCTCGACGAATCTTGTTACTTGGCAACCGTAAACAGAGCGCTAAAACGATTTTATCCACACGAGGGCGCCCAAAGCCCAGTAATTCGTTTGCAACTGAAGTTGGTCTGGTATTTTCTCAATGCATGCAAATGGTGGCCTCTGTAAGGCAGTGATTATATACTACTCCAGCAGCAGGAACCATTATCTGCTTGTGTTTGATGAATGAATGAATGAATGAAAATAATTATTTGACATGGAAAGTATTGTATTGTGACATGGAAGCATTTGTTGTGGTTTAATATGGTTTATAAATAAACCACCCAACAAACAACCTTTCTTTGTCATGGAACGTGCTGTGTCAAAGTGCAATATTTGTTGTGGTTTAAGAATCAGGAATATCCAAAATTACTTATATTTTGTTGAAAACAAACAAACACAGTAAGTGTTGTGTTAAAATAAAATATTTTCTGTGCTTTAAGAACCCCCAAATTACTCATATTTTGAAGTAAGCAAGCAAGCAAACAAGTATAAGTAATCACGTAAACAAACAAACAAACAAATAAAAATAGTTGATATGGAAAGTGTGTGAAATGAAATATTTTTGTGGTTTAAGAACCAAGAATATCCAAAATGATTCATATTTTGTAGAATATATTTATGATAGTCTATATGCAACAGAATATATTAGGTCAAACTGTTCAAAAGAAACTGGAAAAGTCATGCTTATGGATGCTAATTTAATCTTAAATTTAGCTTGTAAATTTAGGGTCTCTTGTAATGCATTATATTTATTTATATATTACTTATATTATGTCTGTGTTTGTTGTCAGATCTCAGTTGTTAAACAGTTTGTGTTTTAATAGTTTTAAAATGATTATTAATTACAAGTTTTATGTTTTTTCCCATGTTAGCTCCCTTGTACCTAATTAAGCTGCATAAAACTGTGCAATTATTAGCATTTTGCTCTTTGCAAAATATGTAAAAATTAGGAGTCAAAACACAAAAGAGTAATTTTGTACTTCACACAACAGCTACATGTAGTGTATCATTTTTATTTATTCATATTTTTAATATGTTTTGCATTATTTTAAAGATGTCTGCTTGACTGCTCCTATGGATCAGTAAAAAGAACGTGAGAAAGTTTCCAGCACATCTAACCATGAGTCTATGTCTGTGACTAGCAGTCATCCATAACCACAATCTGTTGCGGAACACAAACACACACTCGCTCAAGGCATACACAAAGGGACAACGTGAATGCGAATGCGTGAGTTTGTTTAGGTGTGAGTAAGTGTATGTAATGTAGAGGTTCAGATAAATGCACCTACCATCATTCTTTGTCACCCACCTTCAGCAGAAACGATGCTTTATTCCCTCAGTCGCACAGGTAGAGAGGGAGCGGCTGCGAAATCTCTATCTAGTAGATAAACCCCAGGAGTCATACTGATGGCACTGATTGTACTGAATACACTCGCCATCAATGAGGCCCAATGGAGACGCCACTTGGTCATGGGAAACTCTCTTGAAAAATCAGATTGGCACTGCTTTCTAAGAGTTCCTTCAGCCTCGGCATGTTCTCTGTTAATAGGACTGTGTAAAGGATTTAGGGTGCCAAAATGAGACCATGTACCCATCCAAATACAACCCTGAGAGTCCCAGTCTGTTCTAAATCTTTGTCTTTAGTCTTTGTAATGAAATTGGGTGTTCCTGGTGGGCTAGACTGGTTGATATAAGGTCATAAGACAGACTGTAAGCATTGGTGCTATTGACTTCATATAGAGTTTGTTCCCAAATGGTGTGTTAGACATTTTAGAATAAACAACATCAGATCTAATCACTCAGGATTTATTTCGAGTTATTTCCACAAACCCTAATCGATTCCTAATACTAAGTGTCTTGATGCATGTAAAGTAGACTTAATAAAATGTTTAAAGAGTAACACATTAAATAGTTTTAAATAATAGCTTGAAATTGTAAATAATTTGAAAATCACTTAAATAGATTGAGTCAAATTATTCTTAAATCTGCTAAGAGCAGCAGCGATTGAAGAGTTGAATTTCCATAAAATTTTCTGCCTGAAGAGAAATACTGATTGTCTCATTTCTGTTAGCATGGAACAACTTTAAGGGATATGCAAAGCAAGCCAAAGTCTGTCTGTCTGTCTGTCTGTCTTTCTGTCTATCTATCTATCTATCTATCTATCCTGTAAAAATTATTTTTCAAACTAGTGAGACAAAGATGTATGTTTTACAAAAAAATACTATTATTTATTAAATGTTGTTCTATTTCAAAATTTCAGGTTTAATTCAATGTTACTTGTTTCCTTGTAATTATTCGTGAAATTTACTATTGTAATTTCTTTGTGAAAATTGTTAAGTAATTCCTACACTATTTTTTTCAGTGTATCTTGTGTATTTCTCAGACATTTAAAGATTATTTGAGTATGTTTTACAAGAAAATACTATTTCAGTTTTTCTACTTAAAAAAAATCACGTTTAATTCAATATGTTACTTGCCATTTCTTTGTAATTGTTTGTGAAACTATATATATAATTTTATTTTACTACTTGTCTAATCAAAATCTAAAAGATTTTAATAGTCATATAGCTTGATTTGTGCTGACACCATGCCTCATATCAAAGTTTACATATTAGATTTTCTTCAGGCATTCAGTTATGTTGAGTCAGTTATGTTGTTTTATGAGTACTAAAAATTATTCTTTACAAGTACTGACAGTGGATCTTTAAGTTCTTCATTCTTCTAAAAAGAAGATGAACTAACACACTTTATGCAAGTTTTAGTGTTTTGTAACATGAGCACCTGCACTTATTAGTTTGACATTTGTTAAATTAACAGCATTAACTTACATTGGCACTTGATGTGTTCTGATATCTGATTGGCGAACATACTGTCTGGTCTTCACAAGCTTATCAAGTGTCTTCTCTTCTATCATCACACACAGACAGCTAAACATAGAAACACACACACTACTCTTTGTCACTGCTAATAGCAATTTCAGCGAGTATGTCACATAAAACATGTGTTCCAGCTTTTCCTCTATCCCCTTGGCCTTATATAACAAGCGTTATTACTGTAACTGTCACTTTGTTCATTCCTAAGAGGATGTCCAGAGAAATAAAGAGACCGTAAGACAAATACAGAAACAGCTTGCTGCTTGTCTCACATTCTTTTCTCGAGTGGCTTTTGTTTGGGATAAGGATCTATCACAAGGGGATCCACAATGGAATTCATCATGAGTGGGATCTGAGCAGTCCTGACAGGTGAGAGAGAGGAAAGAACTGTAGACGGAGTTACTTTGATTACTTAAAGAGCATTTGATCAACTATAGCAGGCTCTCTGTGGCCGCTGTGCTCTGTCTTCTGCCTGAGAGAGTTTCCAAAGTTCACTCATTAAGACTCCTTATCAGACAGCAGTGTCTTAATGGGATTTTGATGGCGGTAAATGTCAGTGGACACAGTATATGGCAAACTAAGCAGGATCATCGTGCCTGTAGTTTTATTAGTAATTTTATAGGCAGCTCTGATATCAACTTTCAGTCATTTATATACTGGAAAAAAATTGTTTTTCGAATTTTTCTATCATCTATCTATCTATCTATCTATCTACACATTAAAAAACAAATTTCAATGTAGTAAATCAAAAAGATTATTCCTTGTTTAATTGTAAAATTTATTTGCAATTTCTGAGTGAAAATTGTTTAAAAAAGTACACTTCACTATATAGATACACACACACACACACACACACACACACACATATATATATATATTAAAGATTAATTCCCTTGGATTAAGACCAGGTTATGTTAAATAAACTGCCTCATCTGTCTTAAAAAAAAGCAGAAATCAGAACAGGCGGTCCCTCCTTCACAAGGTGATGAGCCAGCTAAATGTCTGATCTGTCTTCAACTACCACTTACTACTTGGCGACAAAAGAGGGATTAGATTTCTTCAGAGAGTCCAGGTTGTGTTTGCAAAGTATCATTTGGGAGTTGGGCCTGTTTGGGCTTATGTCCAGAGTAGGTGGTGTGAGTAAAGAGGCTGTGTTTGGGTGTCCTGTGAGTATGACAGATATCGAGGAGGAACCGGATCAATGCTATCATCAGTCCATTTTTCCACTTGTTTCCCTGGAATGCTGGAAGTGGTTGAAATTCTGAACGTACAAATGGAAAATTCTATACAATTAACTACACAACAGACAAAATATAACAAAATAGTAAAAAAAAATATATATTTAATACATTATTATAATGATTTTAAAATAACATACATTTCAACAAAACATTTAATTAATTTAAAAATTGATAGAAAAATACCATGTCAAGTTACCACTGTTTTTTAAGCATATAACTTTTAAAACAAGATAAAAAAAATTATAATTTCCAATGGGTAAAATAAATAAATGTAATTCAAGATATATTCTATGAAAACAAGTACATTCATCTTGTCAGTGCTTAGATATTTTTACTGGAAAACAAGACAAAAACTCAAGAAATTTACTTGAAATTGTACAACTGGCAATCTTTACTCCAAAGACCATGTTTTTGTTTCTCAAAAAAATCTGATAATTTTATATTATCTTAACATAATGACTGAAATACAAGAGAACCACTGCAAGCACTTACTGTAGAACAGTAGCTGTCATCCATCAAATTGAGACTGATGGGCTCATTAAGTTCAAAGAGACTCATAGACGTCCCATTAAACCTTTACAACGAACTCAGAGGCTAAATGTGTCCCAGACAGCTATGTCCTGTCCATCATATTAATCAGAACAAATCATAATCTTTAATCCCTTTATCATATATGGCAATCTAAAAGAGACGGGGTGAAGTGAGGAGAATTTAAAGTCATTTTGTTAATGTAAACAGTTGCCATGAGTTGAATGATGGAGGATTGAAACTAGGTGAAAGCTGAACAACTAGTTCAGTGCCAGTTTCATTTGCAGACGGCCCCTGGGTTTTACAGGGAAATTCCACACCGACATATGTCACTGAATTATGACATATCCTTTCGTCACAGGCTAAATTATGCTATTTAGAAAATTCTAGATTTTCTAGTGCTAATTTGTATCAAACAAGACAGTCAAATAACACTGTTTTCAAAGAAATGGGAGACTACCATATTTTGTGTCTCAATTTTAGAAATAAATTCAGTGTGTTGATTTGGTGACTATAGCTCTTTCCAGGCCACCAAAGGAGTATGCTGAAATGTCATTTGAAAGCCTGTACAAGGAGCTTTGGTCCTGGGCCAGTTCCTCCAGTTTGCTAACATATAATTATCACACTTCACACCTGGCAGTGCTGCTAACACTTTACTCTCTGTCTGGCAATTACATTGAAATGGGATCAGTTCGTTTTTGGTAGTCTCTTACATAACAATCATTATAATAATCATTTTCCCCTGGCTAACTCAATTTATTTCAATGGACAGAGTATATAGGTGTGTGTAGACTGTGTGTGGGAATGGAAATTAAGAATATTGAAATATCACATAAAAATTTTCTTTCTGTATATATATATATATACAGAAAGAAAAAATTTTATGTGATATTTCAATATTCTTAATTTCCATTCCCACACACACATATATATATTTGAACATTTTATTTTCAGTACTATTTTATATACATCACAACAATAGGTTACATTTTAAAACATAATAAAAAACAGTTATTTTAAATTGTAACAATATTTCACAATATTACTGATTTTACTGTATTGTACTTGTACTGTATTTTTGTCTCTTATGCCTTGGTGAGCATAAGAGACTCTTTAAAAACATTTTAAAATCTTAATTATTCCAAATGTATATGTACAAAGTATATGGCTAGTACAATGTCAATTTGTGAATAATTTGTAGCTTTTTTAAAATGCTCTTTAAGTAAAGCTTAGTGAAGATGGGATAAATATGTACTGGAGTAAAAAGCGAGACAGCTAGCCTCTTATAAGCTTTTCCTA
The DNA here is from genome assembly GCF_001515625.1 of Sinocyclocheilus rhinocerous. NCBI lineage: Eukaryota > Metazoa > Chordata > Actinopteri > Cypriniformes > Cyprinidae > Sinocyclocheilus > Sinocyclocheilus rhinocerous. Next base: position 57,323 of record NW_015660505.1, on the reverse strand, counting down.
TATGCTTTTACACGCAAGTACTAATGAGTTGCTCCTCTAAGTGATTACTGACCATCAGTGTTTAGGGTCTCTTCAAACCCTTATCATGCTGTTTCCAGGGTCAGCGGCAGTATAAAACAGTTCAGATCTATGCATGCCCGGGCGTGAGCCATGCTGTGAACATGTTACTGATGTGAACGTGTGGGGTTGTTCTGGTCTGCTCTCAGAAGGAGCTAAGAGACACAGCTAGACTGATCCCAAACTGAGGTGGCGACTCCACATGCAGTATGCACAGATAAGAGCACAAAGGCTCCTCTCCTCTGTCCTTATCCAATGTTAAAACAGCAACGTCTGCACCACAGAGGTGATGCCAATCACTGCCTGTCATTCCCATGGAGCCCAAATGGTGATCAGGTTACGCTAAGTGAAGCCTTCACTTATTGAAACACTTTGCTCAAGTGCCTCTGGTTTGTTCAGACATGTTGACCACCTCCTTACACTTCTTCATATTAACAGAGCAGGGTCTTGGTGGTGTGTTTATCTTGGTTGTTGTGCCTGTCATCATTGCAAAGTCAATGGCTTCGAGGTAAAGGGGACGTGTTGTCTGGCATGATGTAGAGGTTCTTGTGTAAAGTGGATCACTCTTTAGATCTTTCTCAAGTCCTTTGTAATCCTTAGTAGCAGGATCTCCTGCAGTGGTGGTCCATTAGAGGAGGATGAGCCACCTCAATAATATTTTCTGAATGAAACAACTCTAAAGTAATAAAATTAGATGTTGTTTGTTTTATTCAATGTACCTGTAAATGACAAATTACTGTACAAATTGAAGAAGACACTGACTGCTGGGTCATCTCATTAGTAAAAGGACAGAATTGATATTTAAATGATGCAATGTTATTTGTTCCAAACAGACTGAGTGTCTGTGTATTGGAAATTCTCAGGAAAGAAACCATTCTTTTCAGAAAATCCCCCAAAAAATTCAGATTGTATGTCTTTGTGTAATATTGTTCATTATCTATTTCAGGTCCTAATTAGGAGATGGCAAGCACACAAAGTGTTGTGGAATGATGCTAATATTAATCAATCAGTAAAAACACCCATTCCTGCGCCCAAAACAAGACGTCTGCAGATCAGAGTTCGAAGCAAGCAAGCGTTATGGGACAACATTATCCTGTACCAATTCCCAGACCATGAGTGGAAAGAGAATTCTAGATTGACATGTCAGTCTTTCATTATATTCAACAACAACATCAGCTCATTCCATGTATCATTACGCCATTTCTATGTCATTGCACATGTGCCAACATTTCCAGTTTCGTTTTTTAATCAGATCAAATGTTTACACGTCACATCGAATGGATTAGAAAAGCATGATTGAAATTTCAATCGGTTTGGGCATTTTTATTCCGACTGAGGTGTTTACATGGAGCTTTTTCATTCGTATTGGACTTTTAAACCGATTGTAGTTGAAATACAATGCTCCATGTAAACGCACCTAATGACTCGTTCATTCGTTTGATTTGTCCAAAATTGTTCAGGAACAAAACAAGTGAATTGAGTGAGTCATTAAATCATTCACTCAAAAAATAAATAAATTAAGAAACAAAACAATGCTGTGTCCAAATATACTATTAAAAAAAAGAAGAAAAAAAAAGAAAGTAGTATGTCCAAATTCATAGTATTTGAAGAAAACAGTAAGCGTAAAATATCTGGATGACTTACTGCTTCTGCAGAGATTCTGGAGTATGCATTTGATGGACCACGAGAGAGGAATCATAAATGTCAGTAAGGCGACACAACTGATGCTGGTAGGAAACACGGCAGTAACAATATATATAACACACTTTTTTAATGGTCATGAAGTAAGTTTCAAGCCAAATATTCAATTCAAGTTGAATTAAATTCAAGTTTATTTGTACAGCGCTTTTCACGATACAAATAGTTGCAAAGCAACTTGACAGAAAATTAAGTTTCTACAATATATTTAGTAGTAGCTTATCAGTGGTCACTGTCAGTTAATGTACATATGGCAGAAATGTATGGAAAATCAATTAAAGACATAATCAGACGATGAACACTATTAACGTAGCAATTATTATATGATGCAATCAAACTTATAGCGGAATGTGGTAGTTCTGTATGTTGTTTCAGGGTTGGCATCATCTGAGGTCCTCTGAGGGGTTGGCATCATCTCTTCTCAGGTGTTCTGGATCCAGACTGAAGCTTGTGTAAATCCTAGTTACCGCGGGATGTCAATCCTGTGGCAGAAACAGAGAAACAAATAGAGACATAATTAGCGTAGCTGCGGTTCAAACCAAGTAAAATTAATTTGTTTAACCCAAGCTAAAGAATAATAATGCACATTTGATCAGATATAACTGCAGTACAAAATTATGAGATGCATTATTTGAATGCTTGGCCAAAGAGATGTCTTTAATCTAGATTTAAACAGAGAGAGAGTGTGTCTGAACCCCGATAGTTATCAGGAAGGCTATTCCAGAGTTTGGGAGCCAAATGCGAAAAAGCTCTACCTCCTTTAGTGGACTTTGCTATCCTAGGTACTACCAAAAGTCCAGAGTTTTGCAACCTTAGGGAGCGTGATGGATTGTAGCGTGGTAGAAGACTAGTAAGGTACGCAGGAGCTAACCCATTAAGGGCCTTATAGGCAAGTAATAATATTTTGTAACTGATACGGAACTTAATAGGTAGCCAGTGCAGAGACTGTAAAATTGGGGTAAAATGATCATATTTTCTTGACCTGGTAAGGACTCTAGCCGCTGCATTTTGGACTACCTGTAGCTTGTTTATTGAAGATGCAGGACAACCACCTAGCAGTGCATTACAATAGTCCAGTCTAGAGGTCATGAATGCATGAACTAGCTTTTCTGCATCAGAAACAGGTAACATATTTCATAACTTGGCAATGTTTCTAAGATGGAAGAATGCTGTTTTTGTAACATGGGAAATATGATTTTCAAAAGACAAGTTGCTATCTAATATAACACCCAGATTTTTGACTGTAGAGGAAATAACCGTACATCCGTCTAGTTGCAAATTATAATCCACGAGATTCTGTGTACTGTCTTTTGGTCCAATAAGTAATATCTCTGTCTTATCCGAATTTAATAGGAGAAAATTATTGGTCATCCAATCTTTTAAATTTTTAACACATTCTGTTAGCTTAGATAATTTAGAAGTTTCATCTGGTCTTGTTGAGATATATAGTTGAGTATCATCGGCATAACAGTGGAAACTAATCCCGTATTTTCTAATAATATTACCAAGGGGCAACATGTATATCGAAAATAGCAGAGGACCTAGGACAGATCCTTGTGGCACTCCATATTTTACTGGTGATAATCGAGATGACTCCCCATTTAAATGAACAAAATGGTAGCGATCGGACAGGTAGGATCTAAACCATCTTAAAGCCTGCCCTTGAATACCTGTATAGTTTTGTAATCGATCTATGAGTATGTCATGATCTATAGTGTCGAACGCAGCACTAAGATCAAGTAAAACTAGCAATGAGATACAGCCTTGGTCTGACGCAAGAAGCAAGTCATTTGTAATTTTAACAAGTGCAGTTTCTGTGCTATGGTGGGGCCTGAAACCTGACTGAAATTCTTCATAGAGATAATTTTTTTGCAGGAAGGAGCGCAATTGAGCAGACACAACTTTTTCTAAAATTTTAGACATAAAAGGAAGATTTGAGATGGGTCTGTAATTTGCCAGTTCACTAGGATCTAGTTGTGGTTTCTTAATAAGAGGCTTAATAACCGCCAGCTTGAATGGTTTTGGGACGTGACCTAAAGACAACGACGAGTTAATAATATTGAGAAGCGGTTCTTCTGCTACAGGTAACAACTCTTTCAGTAATTTAGTGGGTACAGGATCTAACAGACATGTTGTTGGTTTAGATGCAGTGATAAGTTTATTTAGCTCTTCCTGTCCTATAATTGTAAAGCACTGCAGTTTATCTTTTGGTGCGATGAATGAAGCTGAAGTATTATACGCTGTAGAATCTACATTTGTTATTGTATTTCTGATGTTATCTATTTTATCAGTGAAGAAATTCATAAAGTCATTACTATTAAACTGTGAGGGAATATGTAGATCGGGTGGCGTCTGGTTATTTGTTAATCTAGCCACTGTGCTAAATAAAAACCTTGGATTGTTTTGGTTATTTTCTATGAGTTTGTGGATATGCTCGGCCCTGGCAGCTTTTAGAGCCTGTCTATAGCTGGACATACTGTTTTTCCACGCAATTCTAAAAACTTCCAAGTTAGTTTTTCTCCATTTGCGCTCAAGACTACGAGTTTTTTTCTTGAGAGAATGGGTATTACTGTTGTACCATGGCGCAGTACGTTTTTCTCTAACCTTTTTCAATTTGATGGGGGCAACAGCTTCTAATGTATTAGAGAAGATAGTGCCCATGTTGCTAGTCATTTCGTCTAGTTCATGTGTACTTATGGGTACACAGAGCAGTTGAGATAAATCAGGCAGGTTATTTGTGAATCTGTCTTTGGTGGCTGGAACAATAGTTCTGCCCAGACGATAACGCGGAGCGATATAGTTAATATCAGTAATACGCAGCATGCACGATACAAGGAAATGGTCAGTAACATCATCACTTTGAGGTACGATATCTATATCAGTAAGATCAATTCCATGCGATATAATTAAATCTAGCGTATGATTAAAACGATGAGTGGGCCCGGAGACGTTTTGCTTGACTCCAAAAGAGTTTATTAGGTCAGTAAACGCAAGTCCTAATGCATCATTTGTATTATCAACGTGAATGTTAAAATCTCCGACAATTAGCGCTTTATCAACAGTAACCAATAGGTCTGAGAGAAAATCTGCAAATTCTTTTAGGAAATCTGTATATGGCCCTGGTGGTCTATACACAGTAGCCAGAGCAAGAGATACAATAGATTTCTTTTGCATATCTGACAGTGTAACATTAAGCAGAAGTATTTCGAATGAGTTAAACCTGTATCCTGTCTTCTGAGTAACATTGAGAATATCACTATATATTGTTGCAACACCGCCGCCACGACCAGTCTGACGGGGCTCATGCTTATAACAGTAGCTTGGTGGAGTAGACTCATTTAGACCAATATAATCATTAGGTTTTAGCCAGGTTTCAGTCAAGCAGAGTACATCAAAACGATTATCTGTGATCATTTCATTTACAATAACTGCTTTGGGTGAGAGTGATCTAATGTTTAGGAGCCCAAACTTTAAAAATTGTTTTTGTTCATTTATTTTACATTTTTCTGGTTTAATCACGATAAGATTTTTTCTAGATCCTGCATTAAATTTATATTTTGACCTCACTATTCGGGGAACAGACACAGTCTTTATAGATTGGACAGCACAAGTACTTCTATCATTTAAGCGGGTAGAACAAAAGTCATCAGGGCAGTTATTTGAGATTTGACTTACTAGTCATATGGAGCGTAGCGTCCTGGAGATGTTGTCCGACATGAGTTCCGCTCCGACTCTGCTGGGGTGCAGGCCATCAGCGCGAAAAAGCCTAGGACGCTCCCAGAAAAGATTCCAATTATTAACAAAGAGCAGTTTCTGTTCTTTACACCATGACAATAACCATTCATTTAAAGCAAAAAGTCTACTGAACCTTTCATGTCCTCGTCGATACGTGGGAAGCGGTCCTGACACGATGATCGTCGTCGCGGGCGATGTGCGGCGCACCGTCTCGATCAGGCTCCTGAAGTCCCTCTTCAGTGTCTCCGTCTGCCGCAGCTTGGTGTCGTTAACCCCCGCGTGAAGCACGACCGCTCCGGTGCTCTCGTCGCCCTTCAGGATCGCGGGTATCTGCGCAGAAACATCGAGAACACGAGCACCAGGGAAACAGTGAGTGTGCACTTTACCTTCAGCTAACGTAGCACGGACGTGCCGGACGATGGAGTCTCCGATGATCACAGCGTCGCGTTCCGTCTCGCGGAGGGGAGCGAAGCGGTTCCGGGTGGAGATCTCGAAGACCGGAGGCGGCGGAGGGGGAGAGGTCGTCGCCCGGGGCCTGGCTCGCGTCTTCCGCTGCGGCTGCACCATGTCAATCCTGTGGCAGAAACAGAGAAACAAATAGAGACATAATTAGCGTAGCTGCTGTTCCAACCAAGCAAAATTGATTTGTTTAACCCAAGCTAAAGAATAATAATGTGCATTTGATCAGATATAACTGCAGTACAAGATTATGAGATGCATTATTTGAATGCTTGGCCATATATAAATATAGTACCTACTAGACAATATGTGATTTCAAATGCAACACAAGTGTCTCTTTATAAGTGAGTCATTGAATACTTCACTCAACCGATTCATTCAATCACACTGATTCATACAGGAACAAAACACAACAACTGTGTTGCTCAGAGATACATAACGTGCAGTGGCTTTGTTTGGAACTATTTTCACTGGAGCAAAAATAGTGGCCATTTAAAATATAAGTTAATATTAATGTCTCATTGAACTGTCGTATAAAATAGTACACTTGCAAATGGAACAACAGTGAATCCCTGTGTGAATCCAATCATACTTTGCTTATCTGCTTAACAAAGCTGTGGTCTTAGGGGATTTCTTTGGCTCTAGAGAGTCTTTCACACCCATTGAGGTGCTAGCTTCCACACTAAGGCAAACGAAAGCTAACTGGTTTCATACTAATTGCAGGTCCTCGTGGTACGGGCTAATGCAATATGACAGTCCCTCTGGCAGTGATGGGCACAGAGCTATCTTGTGTCATCGCTCCAGGCTCCTCTACTTTCCATTGTCACCCTGAGGAACTGATCAGCACTTACTTGAATGTGTGTGAGAGAGACTGAGCTGTTGAGTGGGTGCACATACATGTTTAAGAACATAAATGACTCACAATAAGTCTCTAATGGTTTGCATGAATAAAAATAACAAAAATATTCAAGGTAATCTATATTGGCTACTGAAAATGGTGTCTTTCAGATGAACACAATGACAGGTTGTTTTCTGTGTCCGTTATCCATGAATGCTGGACATTCCTCACCTCTCTCAGGTAAAAGTGTGTGGAGGACAGCTTCGGCACATTCCAGCTGTACTGTGTGTGTGTGTGTGTGTGTGTAGACTTCGAAGCTGACACGCATACTGACAATCAGGTTCTCATCAACACTTGAGGGCCCCCTCACAGAGTGAAGCATTGAGAAACACCAGATTAGATTCCATTTGTGAGAGTCTGATAAACCAGCCAACATCCAGGAACGAGTCCATACAATATTCTCCATATCAGCAAAGCCAAAGATTAATTTAGGTCCAACACTATGATACGGAACAAACAATCCCATTAAATCAGTTGTGCAATTCTGTTTTGCCACAGGCATGGTTTTACAAGGTGATGGAATCAATAACTTTTAACTGTTTTAATTTTCCGCTAACAATTCTGTGTTTTTCTGTCAATATGGGGTGCTGTGTGTACATTAATGAGGAAAAAAAATTAACTTAAATGATTTTAGCAAATGGCTGCAATATAACAAAGAGTGAAAAATTTAAGGGGGTCTGAATACTTTCCGTACCCACTGTATATATATATAATCATTTGAACTCTATATTTATTTTATATATTTAAAAGTAGCCATGTAATAAATGGAATTCTTTCATGTTTACTGAAATCATGGTATAACATAAAATTAATGATCCACTTATTATAATTAATAGTTATTTTATTAGATTTATTTGGAGCCTTTAAAGTGTATTTAAGTGTATTTAAGTGTATTCATTTAAATGTTTTAAATGTTAAATTTAAATATACATTACCGTTCAAAAGTCTCATCAAAAAGCAAAAAGTATTATGGTGAAATATTATATTATAAATATAAATAATATAATATATTAAATGTACTTTTTTAATATATTAATATATTTTAAATGTAATTTTTTTAATGGCAAAACGGAATTTTCAGCAGCCATTACTCCAGTCTTCGGTGCCACATAATAACATTTCCACTTAATAAAATTTATTTGGTGTGTGTGGAAACATGATATATTTTCATGATTATTTTATGAATAGTGTTACGGGGCAATAGAGACGTGAGACATGCGGATCCATCTACATGCTTTTATTTAAAGGCGTGGTCATGAAACAGGCATGGGTCGATACACAGCAAACAATAGAAGAGGCAATACGAAGAGTAATCCAAAGGCTAGCGTGGGTCTGAGATCGCAAACAATATCCAGCGAGCTAGGCAAAAGAAGAATCCAAGACAGGCAGGAGATCAGGAAACAGGCAATCAGGCACAAAACTAGACGTGACTAGACTAGAGCTAGGAACTAGACAAAACTCGGAAATGGCTCAGTAACGTTGCTATCACTGACGTGGCGATAAGCGCAAACAATACTCGGCAGTGAGGAAGAGGAAGTCCATGGCTTATGTAGGGTGTTTGATTGGTTGCAGCTGTGTGTGTAATCAGTGCAATGGATGATGGGAAATGTAGTCCTGGGTGACATGCAACAGTTTGTGTAGTGTGAGAGTCAATGTAACTGGAAGGCAACATCTGGTGGCGAGCAGACGGAAAACCACGGACCAGATTCGTAACAAATAGAAAGCATTTCGTTTTAAATTTTTAGCTACTGATAATTTCCTCACACGAACATACACTGGAATACAAAAAATCCCCCATCAATATATATACTTAAGTCATTGTATGTGTCTTCAATGGACTACCTGAATGCTTGTTAGCTCAAATAATAACATTTTGACTGAATGCTTAAAGCCCTGTTTGAAAGACAAACACGGTTCCATTTGTGTGGAATTAATCCATCTAAGAAACAGCTTTTGGTTACACTCAAGTTCCCCTCACATATATCTGTCAGCACACACAGGTCAAGAGAGGAGATTTCCTCAATAGTCAAGAGAAGCATTTCCTCGGTTTCTATATGCACTTTACACATTTTAATGGTAATATTTTGTTTTGTACTTCACATATGTTAGGTTCTGGTAGTTTCTGGTAGATTTGATTCTTTTATTCTGTATTATTGACAGAATAGCTCAGTTGCATTTTATATGCAGATTGGTTGGTTTTTAATGTTTTTTTCCCCTTATTGAAATCAGATACAGTGTCATGAATGTCACAATGGCATCAATTCTTTCACCATAGATAACAGCCTGACTTGTCACACCTGTTAACAATCCAGTCATGACCAGAATGTTTTAGGCTTCGTAACAGTGAAACAAGATAGACCCATGTGTAAGAGCATGTTCAAAGCAAGTACTTTGGTCTAAGATTTCAAACATTTGGCAGTACCCCAGTGTGTGAAACCTGGTAAAGTTGTGTTGGTCAGAGCTGCTAGGAGCACAGTAAACTTCCATGTGCCACTGGGGACAGGGAGGGCAAAATCTTTCCTATCCCAAATTAGAGAACACTCTCTTCTCATTTCTGCCATTCCATGTCTGTTTATGTCATCACCAACCCATTGTGGCAAATAAACCGTCCCCCAGGTGCCTGTTTCCATGTTGTTAATGTTTTGTTATTCAGCTTCCGCAAACATTATGTGGAATTGCTGGTGCAAATTGCTCCACTCGTTGATTTATGCTCTGTTTGGCTGGCTGGAACAGTTCAGGGATTGACGTGCAGAGAGCATCTGGTGGCGCAGGTTAATTGAGGGCGATTAAGGTGATTAATAGCTTTGTTTGAAGTAAAAACACAAGACAGAAGGGTTTGTGTTACAGGCAAAATGTTCTACTGGGGTAGAAGCCATCAACAGCCTGGGGGGAGAGGAAGACGCAGTTGTAACAAATGCGAGGGGAGGGCAATGGTGAGGTTGGTGAGTATAGCCTGAGGTATGAGATACAGGTGAAAAGCTCCAGGCCAAATGTTAACTAGTAATGGTAGCTAATGCGTGAGCTGCAGAGGAAAAGGCAATATTGACTCGAAGGCTGATTCATATAAAGAGACTCTCTGTTTTTACTCTATTCCATTATTATCTTATGAACCAGCAGCAGTTCTGGCTGTTAATGGATGTAGAGTGGTCTTTGTATGACTGGTATAAATTTGACTTATTTAATTTAAGGATTATTTATACTAGGCCACTACACGCATTTTTACTAATCAGCTGTCCAATCATGAAACAACCCAATTTAAATGCCCTCAGAGACACATTCGAGACGGATCACCTGGTGATTTAAGATTTATGTATTTGAATTGCATATAAAATTTCTATTCATTTAGATTATACAGTTTTTACATAAGCTTATAATTGTAATGAGATGCATATTTGTCAGTTATGCATAAATGAAACAGGCAAAAAAAAAGTGGCATAATTTATTAACTATTTGCATCTATTTGATTTTATTTAAATAATCATATTTTTAGTTAAAAGCATGACAGTATTGCTGTGGAGAAAGCAACATTCAGTTAAAATATATGAGATTGAAACAAATTGGATGTATTAATGATAAATGTATAAACCTGGTTATTGTGTATTTAAAACACATCCAGTTTATTAATATGTTACTATTACAGAAATCTTACCTGTTTCATTTATGTAGTTATGCATTACATACATCACAAGTGTTTTAATTTATTTATGTTAAAACTGTGTAATTCAAATGGATAGAAATGTTGTACGTACTGTAATTCAAATACACAACCCATAAATTTAAGCCTAAATATTATTTTGAGTGATATGTGTAAATGCTGTGGTTGTTCAAGCCACATGTAAACTTTACTTGGAACTCTCAGTATGTGGATGTTTGGTAGCCACTTTTTATCATGGATAATTTTACCCCCATCGCTTTATTAATTGATTAATTTTTATAGTAAGTTTAGTGTTGCCTTTTGCTGACATTTTTATCAGTGGCGAAAAGTAACCCGCATCTGTAAAGGTCCTACTGTGAGTTCTTGTGGGCTGCATGCAAAACAAACAAGGATCACCATGCTGAAAAAAAACAGCTGAAACCAGCCTAAGCTGGTTGGCAGGTTTTGGCTGGTCTTCCGGCCTGGTCATAGCTGGTTTGCAGGCTGGTATTAGAGGAGTTTTGACAACTTTAGCTGGTCGGACTGGGAGACCAGCTGACCAACCAGCTAAAACAAGCTGAACACCAGCTTGACCAGTTCAGCCAGGCTGTCTAATTTCCATTAGAGCAACCAGCCAGAAACAAGGATCATTACAATCAGTTCAACTAATAATGACACACATTTCTTTCAGTTGTGCTTTTATAGGTGTGTATTCAAATAGTAATATGATTTTTTGTTTTATTATTTATTTTTCATGCAACTGAAAACTGAAAAACTGATTAAATAAAGAAAGGGTAGGCCTATTTCACATTAATTATGAATACTTTCTGCACAAACCTGTTAATGTCTTCGTAGTGCCTTTAAGATACAAGATTCTATATATCTGCATTACATTTATTTGGTCTGATTTGTTGGTTTAACATGTTCTCTTTTAATGAGTTTATAAAAATAAACATTGAGAGAAAAAAGGTGTGACTGTGACTTGATTCTATAACTATATGCAGTAAACACCAGACATTGCTATATATGATTGCAATATATAGCCAGAACTACTAGAATGAATTGCATCCCTTAATCCACCCTGTGGTTTCCGTTACTCTCAGAACTCACATCATGGATTGTGGTGTCTGTAATAGTAATCCAGTTAGAATAAACAGCCCTTAAACATGGTGTTGTTCTTGGCAGGTGAGTCATCTGTACAACTGCAGTGAATACAGGGGTTCTCTGCTTTATCACACCGTCTCTCCACTCCTTTATCCTGCCAACTGAACACAGCTCTCACTCACTGTCTCTCTCTCTCTCTCTCTCACACTGTCTGTCTATCCATCTGTTGCCTTCTCAGTCTTTCTTTTGCTGCCTCTCTTGCTCTGTCTCTTTCTCCACATGTACTTTCTTTTCTCTAACTGCCTCTTGGTTTTCTCACTCTTTCTTTCTGCCAAGCCGCTGTCATTGCTCAATCTCCCACATCCTTCTGCTGCCCACATTTTTACACAGCATCATCAGTAAAGGTTTATGTGTAGATAACCCTTCCTCTTCTCCACTGGAGTCCGATTGCTGGTGCAATTAATCATGTATAAGTAGGTGCCAATATTTCGGAATGCCATTTTTATGGTGCAGTGACCACATAATACGCAGGGGTGGATTGGCTTTCCTGGGTTCTGGGGTAGTATGGTCGTCCAGTGGTTTAGGTTATATACTTAAAGGCCAACCAGAAATAAGGAGGGTAAATACCGTGTTAATGGTTTCACAGGGTTGGGTTTACAGTTGTTTTCATCTGTATATTACCTATTGCATTAAACTCCCAAGGTGTCGATGCAAGTTGAGACTGAGATAAGAGTTATCTGCTAAAACACTTAACTGGCACATGGACACTTGTGGGCCTAAATAGGCCACAAATGTTCAGAACAATCAAAATGAATAAAAATGTGTAATAAAAAGCTAAAATAATGACTATATTTTCAGAAATAATGTTATACCAATTCAACTGATTGCATCAATTTACACTTAAAAAGCCCCAAGTTCATTTGAGGAATATTTCACCTTAAAATAAAAATTCTGTTCTTATTTACTTATACCTTATGTCAATCTAATCCATCTTATTTTTAACGAGAGTGAATGTGGCAATTTGCAAATTGCATGTGCGAGGCTTCCGGTGTTATTCACTTAGTACAAAAACAGTGTGTTATGCTCCTTTATATTGAAAACTGGTATTTGTTATTATTTTAATTTCTTATCATAATCATAAATGCACTGGTTTGTAGTGTAAAACATGTTACCATTTACAGCACTTTGTTATTCGTCTAGTTATTTACCTAGTGGCTAATGAATCTGGCACATTCAAACAAAAGCTTACTACCACATTGCAAAATAAGGTGGATATGACTTTTTAGCTTTAGGTCAAAATCCTTGCCACTCTTTTTCATTTAATGAAATTGAACAATCAAAATGAAAACTAGCACCATTAAATGTTTATTTGGACCACTTTTATGGTGTTTCACAACCCCATTTCTCATTGTTTTCCATACTATGTAACAGAGTGGCCAGGAACATTTAAAAATTCACCCTTTGTCTTTGATTTGGGAATGACGTGAGGGTAAGTAAATTATAATAAAAAAACATGCATTTAAATTAATCTAATGTTGTTTTAATGCTACAATATTGTATTAAGGGGCATTGTAAAATGGTGGAAATGAACTATTTTCTAGGCATATTTTAATATCAGCAATATTATCAAATGGCATCTTTCTTCCTTTTTTTCTTTTTAAATAAAAATTATTATCTGGTAACATTTTGAACAGCTTTGAACAACTGTTCTTTGGACTGGTTCCAGTAGAAGACAGAAACAATGAACAATGGTGCAGTGATTTGTCACCAAACATTTACCCAATTTTAGCTACATAATCCTTTTTTTCAGAGTCTTCCAGTGGTTAATTCGAATTTCTCATTTCTGCTTCCACTGATTCCACATTTCTCAATGAATGAGAAATTGTCTGAACCTGAAGCGTTTGGAGAGTTTGAATGGAGGCTGATGGGCAGAGCATTTTGAATCATGCAGAGTAATGGCTCTGGCGGTTTAACATTCAAGAGAGTCTGTGCTTTGTGTTGAATTGGAAAGGTGGATTTTAGGAACTGGCCGGCCCAGGAGAATGTAACAGTATAGCTACACAGCTGCTGCAGTCAGCACAGGTTCTGCTTTGGCTCCAGTTGAACGCCACAAAACGAGAGCCCCAGTTTAGGGGACAAGAAAAAACTGATTCCTATGATGGAAGTGTAGGGACCCTTTTCACCCAACAGTAATGTTTTAAGTGTGTAAAATTTCAATCCCACAGTTGTGCTCTGAAAAAAAGCATGTCTGCACATATACTATATATACTTGCTGAGAGATTGGTTTTTAAATTTACAGAGACAACATTTTGATTGTAAGAGAGCTCAGATTTTCTTGTTAATAAATCAGTTTGTATTGTGTTGCTGGCAGATCGCTTATTCTGCAAATCAACTTGTAACTGGTTTAGAGAGATTTTCAAAAAAGATTCTCTTTTTCACCTAAACAGTCAGAATAGTGTAAAAATATCCTCTTGAAAATATGTTACTTCTGCATTTGTGACCGCAAAAACCTGAGAAAAAGCAAAACAGATTTTCACAAGCTGCGGCTTGAAATATTCAGTATTTTGTGTATTATTAAACGCACAGCCCAAGTTGAGATGCACTTTGAAACTGCTTGGGTAGTTTTGCAGATTCCTCCATGCTGGAAACAACGTCTTACTCTATATTTTATAGAGAAACTGAGAGAATATATTAGACACTTTTAAATATATTAAAACTGTGTGTAAGCCTTTTGACACTGCCTTTTACCCACAACAAATACTTACTTAGAAATCAAGTCTGTATAAGTTTTGTGCCTCGTGGAAACTGTTTATCCCAAGGCCAAAGACATATGACACAAGAGAGTTTTTTATTGGACACAGCAGGTGAGCGGCTGAGGGCCAGCCCACCCACACTGAAAGAGACACCCCCTGTTTGGAGGAAGAGGGGAGCCGTGTAACCCAAGAGCAGCGGGGTATGCAGGGATTTTTCAGGGTTATGCATGCCAAGCGCAGGGTCTCAATCTGGCAAATTCTGCTTGAGTTGGGAGCTGGCACTAGGATCAAAGCAGCCCCCTTGGACCTTGATATTAAATGTTGTCGATACCATGTCAGGAGAAAGAATATGCTGATATCTCGATTACACAAACAAGTTAGGGTGACTTTATGCTAGAGCAGACTGTGAGAATAAATTAACTTACAATGAAAGGGGTTCAGGGGTGCTGCCTTAGAATAACAATTTTGCCCACTGGTAAACTGTAATGTACTGTATGCTTGCATGCTAGCAGCGCTACATGAAATATGCATTCCCTTTTTATAATGCCATGCTCAAAAGTTCATGTATCTGGGGTGTATCTGTGTGTGTGTGTGTGTGTGTGTGCGTACACCCCAGATTTGGGAATAGACATTGTAGTTTATTTCATTATATAATACATATTAAAAATCTGCACTCTTCTATATTTAGTAATTTGTTATTAAAATTAAATTAATTCAGTTAAATGCTGTATCCTAGCTCCTATATCTACTTATGCCTCCTATACCTACTTCCCTATAGAAGCATACACTACAGTTCAAAAGTTTGGGGTCAGTTTTTTTTTATTTTTATTAATTTTATTCAGCAAGGATGTATTACATTAGTAAAGACATTTATAATGTTACAAAAGATTTCTATTTCAAATAAATGACAAAGTTCATATCACGGTTTTTACAAAAATATTAAGCAGCACAACTGCTTTTAACATTGATAATAATACATGTTTCTTGAGCACCAAATCAGCAAATTTGACTGATTTCTGAAGGATCATGTCTGCTGAAAATTCAGCTTTGCCATCACAGGAAGAAATTATATTTTATAAATATATTAAAACAGGAAACAGTTCTTTTAAATTGTAATAAAAAAAAAAATCACAATATTACTGTTTTTAGTGCATTTTTGATCAAATAAATGCAGCCCTGCTGAGCATAAGAGACTTATTTCAAAACAATAAAAACCATACCAACCCCAAATTTTTAAACGGTGGTGTATAATCTTGTGTATTATGATTTGGGACATGACACATAGTATGAAAATTGGGATGCATGAAGAATATACTAAGCAACTAAACTACATTTTAAATTATTAAAGTAAATATATTTTGTGACAAAAAAAGTTTAATACTGTATGGCATTAAGCACTCTCCACAACTATTATGACCTCAAGTAACTGAGGATTTTGATATAGATCATGATTATCATTTAAAAATAATGCTCTTCTGCACTCTTCTCACCACTGAAAGATCTCCCCTCTCAGCCTATAGTTCCTTAGGAAGGCTCCTAATGTAAAGCCCCTATCTGCACTGGCAGATGTGCTGAGATATAGAGACAGACACAGAGGAGGGCATGATGTCATCACACATGTTGACGCCACACGGTCCAGAGTTGTCAAAACTATCAGGCTGCCATATCTCAAAAACTGAAATGGAAAATAAAGAAAGGATATAAAAGAGAGGATATACATTGTCTAAACCAGTCTACAGAATTGCGATACACTCCCAAAAATATTGCACAATGTTGCTGAGCCAATATGTTCACTTGCCTACATAGTACTGACAGGAATAAGAGGGCTTGTATGAACTTCCTGAATCCTGATTAAGATAGTAGAAAGAAAAGGGAGAACACATACTGAATAATTTGTCCTCTTGAGCTCATATTAGAATTGTTTCTTGCCTCTGAACCCTCAGGCACATGTGTCTTTCTCCTCACCTGTTTAGTTTTACACTTTGAGTTGGTTCCTGTCTGAGAGCCCTTTTCATCGTTAGTTTTCTTTAAAATTACAAATATTTTATGAACACCGCAGAAACAGTTCAAAGCACCTTTGTGGGGAGCCTAGCTTAAATACACAGATGTACCAGGCATCACTTCAATCCAACCACCGTATGAGCTACATCACTAATTCACATTAAAGGAAGAGAGAGAGAAACTAATCTTTTTTTCCACCACTCTTTTATTTGATCCTCAGCTACCTATGCATTTACATCAGACTTTCATATTTGGAATTTAAAAATGTGAATAATTTACAAAATAGGGATAGTCATGACTATTTACATTTACAAGAAAGAAAAATCACAATGTTTTTTAAACAGAAAAAAAAAATCTATCAAATATTGTGAAATAGAGAACTGGAAAAAGAAGGTATAAAGTATAAAGGTTAGTAAGATGCATGTGTATTCTATACTACGTAATTGAACAATTTCATATAATTTATTTAAATAGGATTATAAAAAAAATTATTTGAACAACTTTATGAATGAATCAAATGTGCTCTAATCAAAAGTGTTTTATTAAACAGGAAAGTTACTGATTATTTAAATTTTCAGTGCAGTGTTGGGGAAGCTTCATTAAAAAGTAGTTAAACTACTGGTTAAGGATATGTATATGTATATTTCTATTTATATAGAAAAGCTTATAAGTAGAGGGTTTTTGATTCATCCCAACAACTTGAATCTTTTGATTCCTTAAACCTAAAAGTTCAGCTTTGTATTAAAAAAAAAAAAAACATTATAAAAACTGAAAGTAACATCATATTTATATAACTGAATAGGAAACATAATGATGAACACAGACACTTGTGCACAAGGACGAATGAACTGGTTAGTTGTTTATGAACAGGTTCATTTACATGAATGGTTCAATTGAACCGATTCACTAAAATAAATCGTATTTCTCAACACTACTTGAGAGAGAGAGAACAGTTTAAGAAAGTGTTTGATTATTTCCTCTGCTTGCTTGATTGCGTGCATAGCATTAATGTGACAAAAAAAGAGTTATGTAGCATTTTGTCACGCTACACTGTTACATTATTATTATTATTTTTAAAAAGCTCAGCTGCTTAAATGCTACTGTAAATCTAGATAAATTATAGTTAGATGTTTCAGTCGAATATAAATTGAAAAGGTCACATTTGACAAAAAGTTTAATTTGTTAACATCACTTAATTCATTAGGTATCATGAACTAACAATTAGCTTTTTAACAGCATTTAATAATCTATATTGATGTTACTTTATAAATATGCTATCGTTCATTGTTAATTCATAACGTTTATTCATAATACAGTAGGTAATGTTAATATATAACTTGAAATGTTAAAAATGTATTAGTGTATGTAGATATCAACATTAATAGTGTAAAAAATTACATTGGTTGTTAATGTAATGTAAATTAATGTAATACCTCGTGTTAACAAACTGAAACCTATTGTAAAGTGTTAGCTTTAAAAAAATATTCTTATCTCATGAGCAATGCCTCTACAGAAAAAGGTAATGGCCGTGTTACAGCTTTTCTGATGGGGTCTTTATTTGCACCCTCCATACAGTCCATGTGTACAGAGGCCTCGTGTCCCAATGACCTGCAGCGTTTGTGGGGCGATTTAGCTTGTGCCAGCACGTCTGCCATATTCAGTGAGGGAGGAATGTCTTGCTTTGACATGGTGTCAATAACTAAACTTTTTGGTTTGACAGACATATCAGAAAACCTGCTGTCCGGCATGTTTTTAACCATGTTGACACCTGGGCTCGTGCTGTAGCAGCGCGGTGGAGGCCGAATCGAATTGAAAAGATCCCAGTTCTCACACACTCTTAGAGAGACGCTGTCTGTCAGTTTGTCTGTGCCGCAGTCTAAAGTCTTGGATTTAAGCGTGTGCTGATGGTGAGGGAGATCACAGTCAGTCAAAGGAGGGCCGCTTTTGGACACAGGCATGTAAGTGGGCATGACTGGGTTTGATAGCGGGAAAAAATACGGAGTGGGAGCAAACGGCACCACAGCCTGGAGGAGGAGCGCAGGCAACTCTTCCATCTCTCTTTGCCTCTGCTCTCTTTCCAGCATCACAGTCTCCAGCTCTTTATCAGCAAACGCTCTCCTCTTCCTCATACGAACACTGACTGGGGGTTGGTGGAGTCTCTTAGGCCAGTCCTCCAGCACAAGTGGCTTGTAGCCTACAACATAATGAAGGAGTATTAAAATTGTGGATTTTTCTTGTTCATAATCAAGTCACATTTAAATGTAAAAATATTAGAAGAGTCTACCAGAATAAACTGTTCCACATATAAAAGAAACCTTATAAATTGAGATACTTTGGATTCAAGTAGTCAAGTAGAGAAAAAACTTTTGTTTAGTTATTAATGTTTTTTTAAAGAAATCTCTTATGCTTGCTAAGGCTGCATTTATTTGATTGAAAATACAGTAAGACAGTAATATAGTGAAATATTATTACTTTCATATATTTTAAATGTAATTTATTCCTATCACGGCAAAGCTGAATTTTCAGCAGCCATTACTTTAATCTTCAGTGTCACATGATCCTTCAGAAATCATTCTAATCTGATGATTTGGTGCTCAAGAAACATTTATAATTATTGTCAATGACGAAAACAGATGTGCTGCTTAATATTTCTCTAGAAATGGTGCTACATTTTTTAGGACTTCTTTAATAAATAGAAAGTTCAAAAGAACAACATTTATTTGAAATATAAATCTTTTGTCACAGTGTAAATGTCTTTACTGTCACTTTTTCCTACAGTTTTTCTTTAGAAAGAAAAGCAGAGCTTTTGATGTCAGCAACAAATGGAAAGCATGCAAAGTGCTTTGTCGTCTCTTTCAAAAATGGACACGCCTATATATTTTGCAGTCTTATGTATCATTATATGGTTAGCTACATTTTTTATTTGCATCTGTTAATGGTTTTTCCTGCTGACCATGACAAATCAAAACAGACATGTGGACAATTTTTAGGTCATGACCCACATTTGAGCACCACTTTTTAAATGCATTTCTTAAGTACTGTAAAATTAGCTGCACAAATCATTTTCACCTAATTTCAGAAGAATTAAAAAATACATTTCTTAGACTCCATGTGGAACTCATAAAAGTATAACAGTTTTAAATAGTCTAATGGTACAAAAACAAATTAAGCATATTCAAATTTATGATAACAATTAAATCAGTTTGACCTTAATGTTGACACAGTGAGAAACGCATCAGGGAAAATCAAACTCCAAAGTAGTCATATGAGCCAATTTTTTTTTGTAATTCCTCTATCAATTTGCATAATTTTAATTACCTTACATAAACACAAACATATTTATTCCCGACAGAGGGTTCTTTAGCATAACGGGTGAACTAATCCAGTTTCTCCCGATGTCGCCTTTCAGGGTGCAGTCGTGTTAATGAGATGTGCATTAATTAAGGCTTACCCTCTAGAATACTCTTTGCCAGGAGACTAGGTGCCCTCGTGTAGCGCTGATAAGCTGTGTGTCTGAGAACAGAGGTGCTTTTTTGACCTTTTTTACCCTGTTAAAGAGAATGCATAACTCCGCATTAATTTATGGGATAGATATAAGATACTCACTCTACAATGATGCCAATGGATGTCTTGTTTTTCATAAACAGTGTCCTTTTTCTTAACAATATCTAATGCATCACACAGCTTTGAATG
Source organism: Sinocyclocheilus rhinocerous (assembly GCF_001515625.1). Classification (NCBI taxonomy): domain Eukaryota; kingdom Metazoa; phylum Chordata; class Actinopteri; order Cypriniformes; family Cyprinidae; genus Sinocyclocheilus; species Sinocyclocheilus rhinocerous. The sequence goes on along the minus strand of NW_015660505.1, from coordinate 37,291 downwards.
TCTAACTAGACTACTTAAAATGCAATTAATTTATGTTGTTTGCTCTCAGGAAATTTGTGATGAAGATGTTTATCATTGAAATAATAATAAAGCATTAATTATGACAATAGTATGTTTTGAAAATGACTGTAAAGCATTTTTGTTTATAGAAATATATAAATTTGAAGTGAATCAAGTGGATGTACCATTGTAGTACCATCCATGGTATTCTTTGAAATGCATTGGAGTACTTTTTAAATACCAATATACATGAATATGGTAGCAATCAGTATTGTTTTATAAACAAAAGTACCATGTATAACCATATGTTTCCAGTCCTGTATCATGATATTGCCACAGTACTTCTTTTAAGGGTAGTTAACTATGCAACAGACATTTTTTTTTTTTGCAGTAACATGATTTTGCCCTAATATATAAGCAAAAACATGTTTTAAAAAATCTGATTTCATTAATAAATGTGGCAGGCTTGAACTGCAAATTTTACATTACAGCAAACTTTACATTTAAATGACATGTATCAATATAATTCTAACAAATAAAGTAAAAATTCAAATGTGTGTGTGTGTGTGTGTGTATATATATATATATATATATATATATATATATAATTTGCAGTACTGGTTAAACGTTTGCAGTTTAAGTCTGCTACAAGAAAGTACACACGTGTAAAGTAAAAAATCAAATGTGTGTGTGTGTGTGTGTGTATATATATATATATATATATATATATATATAATTTGCAGTACTGGTTAAACGTTTGCAGTTTAAGTCTGCTACAAGAAAGTACACACGTGCTCAAATCCTTCAACAATACAATGTCACTTTGTTTGCAAATAACACCCTTTTTTAGTTCCACTGGAGCACACAGAAAGCTTTAAACTACTCTTTAAACCAACCTCTGTGGCCTGCTGTCTCCGGAGGGCGACTTGCGCTGCCATCACTCTCTGTCTCTCTACGACCAGCAGACAGTTCGCGCACTGACAGTCACGCCAGCGACACAGGCGCTTGTGGCCCTTGAGGCGCGACACGACGCCGTGATTCCTGCAGCGATATATAAATTACCACCTCAAAATGAATAATAATCCAAATGAATAATAAGGATCACAGTCCAAATACTGCTTTAATTCTTTAATTACCATTATATATATATATATATATATATAAATCCCCATAATAATAACAACCCATAATCCCACAGTCATGGCACACTGAATATTTTGTTAATATACTATTGTTCTGTACATTGTGATATTGTTGCTGCTGCCTCATTCTTGAATTTAAATATTGTTTCAGATATTAAAATAGAGGACCACAATGCTAGAATATAATTATAGAATTATAAAGAATTTAACAAGAATTAATAATATTTTAATGGTCATTTAATTTTGGTGTCAGGGTTAATGGTCATTTCCACACAGCAAAAGCACATATTATTTACTGAATTAAACAGCGTCCAGTCCCACTGCACAAATGGGTGTCTTTGTCCTCCCTCGAGCAATGCTTTTGAAAATCCACTAAAATGCACTGCAATCAAATGTAGGACACTTAACGTGTACTCAGCCTAGAATATTAACAGTATAATGTGCAGCAGTCTGCAATAACCCACAAATCCTGTATCCAATGTTATACCAATCCAATGTATAATATTTCTCTTCAATAATTAATCAATACACTGAAGCAGTATTTTACTCTTCTCTAACAGTCAACCAAAGTCACCCTGTTTTCTGACACCTAATTTAGGGTTTAAAAGATGATAAGGCACATTATGTGTACTCATATCATCACTATGTGGTTTCGCTGCTCTTAGTGGACAGTGACCTCTGTGACGCCCCCATGTGGAAGATCTTTGTATTATCAGGACCCGCTGGGCATTTTAAATTGTTACCTTGTGTGCCCTCCTCTGCCATATACAAGTAATTACACTCAGAGTAAAATATTTGTTGTCTTTTACACATTGTTAGTATTCACATTGCTGAAATTAATGAAATATTTTGTAAATGGCTCAGTTGTTTCTGTGTGTATCTTTTTTATTTTATGATATTCACTATAATAATACTGATCTTCAACAAACCACATGACATACAGCAATTGAAAAAACACCCACACACTTTTAAAGGTATTATTAATATTAATATTCCCTAACTCACATTCTGTATAATATTGCACCTATATACAGTAGACAAGACATCCCTAAGAGGCCTCTAAACCTATCAACAATATTAAGATGTTACCTTTTTCTGCTTCACTGACAGCTTAGAACAAATGAATTTAAGCTTTTATGTCTGACACACTGACACACTGATTAAAATCAGTGTGTCAGATCTTTGTGACAAGATGATGCCTTATTCTTTTTTAAAGATTACATTAATATTTCATAATTGTATAATATGCATGTTACTTTGTTGCATATTAATTTTGACTGGTGTGTGAACCAGCTCCTTGGCAGTTTCCGATGTTCTTTTAATTTTTTTAAAAGATATTATCTTTCTAAACTGTCAGTTCAATTGTCATCTCATGAATTACATTATGTTCAACATTATTCTGAAATTAAATAATCTTCCCAGAAACACCTGCATCTTGATTTGGTCTCTGCTAACATACACTGAAAATAAATATTTAGGCCACTAAAACTGAAAACATTCATTTTAATTTAATTAAAAGTTTAAAGTTAAAAAATGTATTGCAAGTTTTTCGCTTCACAAGATATTAATTGATGGTCTAGTATCGTGTTGATTATTGTGATGTTTTTATCAGCTGTTTGAACTCTCATTCTGACGGCACCCATTCACTGCAGAGGATCCACTGGTGAAAGTGATGTAATGATACATTTATCAAAATCTGTTCGATGAAGAAACAAACTCATCTACATCTTGGATAGCCTGAGGCTGAGTAAATTTTCAGGAAATTTTCAGTTTTGGGTGAACTCTTCCTTTAATAAGAGAAACATTGTTTATAGAGAAATGTAATCCAAACAGGGCCTAAATGACTAGCAGACCACCAGATGGGACCAGATCTTAGTCATCCCTCCAGTTGGTCAAACCCAACAGCATCCAGATGAAGAGGCTGCATACAGATCTGCCTGGCATGGGTACAAGTGAAGCCTTTTTTTCACATATGCCAATGTATGTGGAGAGGCTAGAGAGGCAAATCTGGAGTCTGTGAAGAACTTGGAAACGTGTGTTTGGTGGCAAGGCTCATGCGTTCTCCACGCTGTCTGATGAAATCCTTAATGACCTGAAGAGAACCCTTAGTCACTCACCACAGTCAATTTGAGTTGACATGCTCTGTTGTTGTTTGATCCACTTATTTATTTGACCTCTTTTTACATTTATTTTCTTCTCTCACTCTGTTTTTCTGCTCAACAACATCCACAGGGCTTAAGCTTTATGCTAAGATGTCATGACAGGAGAAGTTGGTGGAAAAAGGTCTTCAAGGGTTTAAAACTTTCTAGGGGTCAGTCTGTTCGGTTGTGTTTTTCCTTTAGCAGAAATTGATGAATACATAAAAAAGATTGTAATTTTAACAAATTTTTCACTTACTCTATATGGCGAAAAACTGTAATAGACCTATTGAGACATTACATGAAATTTTACAGTTAAATACTGTTAAATGTACAATTTTAGGACGTGAAAAAGAACGTCATCTTGTAATTTACAGAAAAAAACAAGGATTCAAGAGTTTTTCATTGAAATAACTGTTTCTAACTAATGTAAAAATGCAGAAAGTTTTCTGTGAGGGTTTAGGTGTAGGGTTGGTGTAGGGCGATACAGTTTGTACAGTACAGTATAAAAACCATTACGCCTATGGAGAGTCCCCACAAGGATAGTAAAACAGATGTGTGTGTGTGTGTGTTTGTGTGTATGTCACCATGCACCATCTATATTTTAGTATTTACTGTACCTCAGCTTGTGGAAAAGCTACTTGTGATGAACTCTGATTCATCAAGTGATTTTCTTTTTACCACATGTTTTGAAGGTGGTTGTCCATATATTATAATAATAATAAAACCAAATAAAGAAAAAAACATGAAAATAATAATAAAATGTTGCTACTGTATTTAAATGTGTATGTCACCATGCACCATCTATATTTTAGTATTTACTGTACCTCAGCTTGTGGAAAAGCTACTTGTGATGAACTCTGATTCATCAAGTGATTTTCTTTTTACCACATGTTTTGAAGGTGGTTGTCCATATATTATAATAATAATAAAAACAAATAAAGAAAAAAACATGAAAATAATAATAAAATGTTGCTACTGTATTTTTTAAAAAGTAAAGTTCTGGCAACAACAGCTGCCATTTTTACTTTAAATTTTACAGATACTACAGCATAATATTTTTTAACAAGACAAACTATAAATGATCAAAGTGTCTTACACAGTTAAAAAACTGTGTAGTGGGACACTTTCTGATAGTTTATAATTAGTCTTGTTTTAAAATATGATGCTATGAAATTGTGTGAAGGGCTAAAGTTCCTTACAACATTATACAGAGGAAAAGGAAAATATTAAATACAAAATGTAAGTGTCACATTTTTGTTGTCTCACTTTACCTGTATTCACACTATGTTTATGCCGCAGCCTTTCTAAAAGCAGAGGCATAACATCATATTATTTATGCATATAGTATTAGAATATTTTGTTACTATGCTCTTTGCCTGTTAATTACTGTATGTGCTCATCACATGAAACCCCCACAAATGGAGGCAACTCAATGTAATTATAGCTCTTCCAGCAAAGTTTGTCATCACAAGATACATTTCACCATCTCTCACTATTGCAACCACTGTCGATGTGTAAGACCGGAAAACAAAGAGAATGAGCATATGATGAAAAGTGTATGGGAACGGCTTCTTCATGTGTCAGAAGGCGTATGAATTTCTGCCAGTTTCAGCACAGGTTAATGATATCTACTAAATGTAAAAAGCGAAATTCAAATGCAGAGGTGTCTTCAACTGCCTTGGTGAAGTATTCTTCACACAGAGTCTGTCTTTTGTCTTTCTGATCTGTTGATCTCTCTTTTTTTGTCATATTCTCACATCTGAATGTTTTGTGATGTACTTCTACTTTCTGCTTCTTATGAGTTCTATTCCTTTTCATAGGGAAAATCCATTGAATTCATTGTTTGTTTGTTTTTTGTTGGAAGATGACAAATTCATCTTAAATTGTACCAATTCTCTCCTGATTCTGCATTAGAACAGAAACCTCAAAATCATAAAACACAGACAAACACCGGTTCTCTGTAGTTCTTGAGTTCTCTTTTATGTTGTTATACAAACTGAGCAAATGGCAGCGACTGTCTAGAATTAAACAAAGACAGAGTGCTAAAGCCTGAAACTCCTCCCCTGTTTTCACGGCCAGTCTGACAGCAAGGAATATGTGAGTGTTTTGCATTGCAAAACATACCATTATTTGCCAGCCATGATTATTCAAAAGAATCAGCACTGGGGAGCAATATTAAACAGCTTTTGCTTTTTCATACCAGACACAAACAAAACAGCAACAAGAAAAGAAGTAAATTTAATTAACTGAACATATTAAAAACTCAAATTAAATATAAAAAGGGAGTGATTTTAGCAACATATCTGTCATGCTCTTCGCAAGCTTTCTTGAAATAATTTTGCAGCTATTTAAAGACAAACAAGGCAGAAAATTTGCAAATTAATTACTATTTATGCATTTTATCAAGGCACATGCTAAACATAAACACAGGGGACCGGTTGCTAGACAGAACAATTATGATAATTGATAGTGTCTCTCTCTTTCCTGTTGTTTTCCTCATGTTTTCTTTGAAAATTGTCATTATTTACTCAGACTCGTGTCCAAATATGTATGATTTATCTTTCTTCCATGGAACACAAAAGGAGACATAATGAACTATAACCTAGGCTATTGGTTGCTGTTTTCCATGCAGTTACAATGACATACAGTGGTAAAAGAATCACCCCCCTTTAAAATAATCACATTTTGTTGCTTTGCAGCCTGAAATGAAGATGGACAAAGTTTTTTTTAATCCAGCTGTATTTACTCAGTGCAACTTATAACATCCAAGTGAAAGATATAACACCAGCATGTCAATAAAAAAATAAAAAATAAAAAAAACAGAATAACTGATATGGAAAAAGGTTCATCCCTTCCTAAAAAAGACTTGTAAACTCAGTCAGATGTAGCTAATCACCTTCTCAATGGCACACAAAGCCATTTTAACTTTCAACTCTGATCAGCTGTGGTCATTTTGATTAGCTCAGCATGAAAAGAGCTTTCCTGGAGCATTTCAGTTCTAAGTAGTGTAACTGAAGCAAACAATCAACTATGGGTGGCAAGACACTGTCAAAAGATCTCTGGGATAAAGTTGTGGACAGGCACAAATCAGGAGATGGATACAAAAAAAAAACAAATTCAAAGGCTTTATCAATGCCTAGAAGCACAGTGAAGTCTGTTATTAAGAAGTGGAAGGTATTTGGTCCATCCACAGACCCTCCCTGGATCAGGACGTCGCTCCAAACTGGATGAAAGAGCCAGGAGGAAACTGCTCAGAGAGGCTACAAAGAGGCCTACAGCAACTCTGAAGCAGCTGCAGGAATTTATGACAGAGTGGCCATTGTGTGCATGTGACAACAATATCACAAATTTTCCACAAATTTGGAGAAAAGAAAGGCTACATGCAGTCATGACTGAGCTTTGCTAAAACACACCTTAAAGATTCTGAGGCAGATGAAACTAAAATTTAAGTATTTGGCCTCAACACCAAACGATATGTCTGGCGGAAATCCAATACAGCTCACCATCCAAATAACAGCATATTCCTCCAGTAAAGCATGGAGATTCTCTTCTATACCCACTGTACATCTTTATATGTAATTTCATAACTTCTGGTGTCTTTGAAATATGGTTAAAGTGTACAGCCAAATATTTATAGTGAACTAAAATATACTTCATTGCCCATTTGTAATGTTGAAGCTGCAATTTAATATTAAATATAATCATTTTAAATGTCATATCAAAAAATATACTAGTGGTAAAATTATACTCAAAAAATGTACATGTGCTTTAAGCATGACACGATTAAAAGAATAATTTAAAATGAATTTTGTAAAGAAAACTTTTCGTTTGACATTATTACAAAGTGTAAAAGTGTACAAATGATTTCAAAAGTGTTCTTAAAGTGTTAAACAGTCATGAAAGTGTACTCTCTTTAAGGCCACTTAAAGGGATAGTCCACCCAAAATGGAAGATTCTGTCATAATTTACTCACCCTCAAGTTGTTCCAACCCTGTATGAATTTCTTTGTTCTGCTGAACACGAAAGAAGACATTCTGAAGAATGTAACCAAACAGTTGCTGGTCCCCATTGACATCCATCCGTCCGTCCGTCCGTCTATCCATCCATCCATCCATCCATCGGCAGTCAATGGTGACCAGCAGCTGTTTGGTCTCCTCATTTGAGGGTGAGTAAATGGTGACAGAATTTGGGTGAACTGCCCTTTAAGTAGCCTTTATTTAAACACACTATTTTTAGGCTGAAAATATTAAGCGACATCATAATAATTCACCTAAAAGAAACTTTCATCATACTCACCCTAATGTAATTTCAAACTCGTATGATTTCTTCTGTACAACACAAGGTGAACCACTGGTATTTCATGATATTGTCATCAAATTTCAAGCTTCATAAATGATGCATAAAAGTGGTCCATAAGACACACTGAATTAAGTCTTCCAACATCATACGATAGATTTGTGTGAGAAACAGGATCAAATTTAAGTTATTTCTTAAGGCTGCGACAAACGATGACTACTGGAAGTCATTCGTTTCCAACTGAGAATCGCGCAGGGGTTGCGTGTACTGTGTGGTTCCTGACTGTGGAGTTTTCGGATCTGATTTGATTTTTAAAAAATTATTATTATTATTTAAATAGTTTTTTTGCAATACAGTGATGTGTGTTGTAAATCAATTCAGTGAAAGATCCGATTCAAAAGAATTATTCATTCATGAATCTGACAATGCAACTGCTTATGAACTCTCTTTGATTAACATGCTATGAACTATCACTGAATAATGACTTACGTTTTGGTCTGTTCTTTACAGAAAGCTATTGTATGGCTTCAGAAGATTTGAAATGCAGCATAAGTTGTATTAACAACTTTAATGCTTCTGCCTCAGTTTCAGTCCTATACAGTACTTAGGTTAAAAAATAGCACTCTTAATTTGAAATATACTAGTGGTAAAATTATACTCAAAAAATGTACATGTGCTTTAAGCATGACACGATTAAAAGAATAATTTAAAATGAATTTTGTAAAGAAAACTTTTCGTTTGACATTATTACAAAGTGTAAAAGTGTACAAATGATTTCAAAAGTGTTCTTAAAGTGTTAAACAGTCATGAAAGTGTACTCTCTTTAAGGCCACTTAAAGGGATAGTCCACCCAAAATGGAAGATTCTGTCATAATTTACTCACCCTCAAGTTGTTCCAACCCTGTATGAATTTCTTTGTTCTGCTGAACACGAAAGAAGACATTCTGAAGAATGTAACCAAACAGTTGCTGGTCCCCATTGACATCCATCCGTCCGTCCGTCCGTCTATCCATCCATCCATCCATCCATCGGCAGTCAATGGTGACCAGCAGCTGTTTGGTCTCCTCATTTGAGGGTGAGTAAATGGTGACAGAATTTGGGTGAACTGCCCTTTAAGTAGCCTTTATTTAAACACACTATTTTTAGGCTGAAAATATTAAGCGACATCATAATAATTCACCTAAAAGAAACTTTCATCATACTCACCCTAATGTAATTTCAAACTCGTATGATTTCTTCTGTACAACACAAGGTGAACCACTGGTATTTCATGATATTGTCATCAAATTTCAAGCTTCATAAATGATGCATAAAAGTGGTCCATAAGACACACTGAATTAAGTCTTCCAACATCATACGATAGATTTGTGTGAGAAACAGGATCAAATTTAAGTTATTTCTTAAGGCTGCGACAAACGATGACTACTGGAAGTCATTCGTTTCCAACTGAGAATCGCGCAGGGGTTGCGTGTACTGTGGTTCCTGACTGTGGAGTTTTCGGATCTGATTTGATTTTTAAAAAATTATTATTATTATTTAAATAGTTTTTTTGCAATACAGTGATGTGTGTTGTAAATCAATTCAGTGAAAGATCCGATTCAAAAGAATTATTCATTCATGAATCTGACAATGCAACTGCTTATGAACTCTCTTTGATTAACATGCTATGAACTATCACTGAATAATGACTTACGTTTTGGTCTGTTCTTTACAGAAAGCTATTGTATGGCTTCAGAAGATTTGAAATGCAGCATAAGTTGTATTAACAACTTTAATGCTTCTGCCTCCGTTTCAGTCCTATACAGTACTTAGGTAAAAAAAAAAGCACTCTTAATTTGAACTAATTGCATTTAATATAAATTTAAATTTTAAATAATGCATTTTCATTGTATATAATATACATAATTATATATTTATATTATATTCATATTTCAATTAATTATCTGCAATTAATTGCCTGGAAACATTGCATTTAATTCACACTTAAAGTATATTAAGTGTGTTATTTTGATAATACATACAATTTTCAAAAGTATGCTAAAGCGCACTTCTTTTCCAAAAGGGTATTTCATAATTTTACTGCCAGTTACACCCTCTGTGAATAATTCATACAATCTAATCACAGTTCTTCATATTCTCCACATGTGCACCTAACCTTGAAAGAAAGCATAGTGCATGGGTGGAAGTCAATAGAAGTAACTATGCCAGCTGCTGTAATTAGCATCAGTCCAGTCGCACCACGCCAACCCAGCCCACCTGTTTGTGAAATGCTCACGTTTTCCTGCTAAGTAGGTAAATTAAAGATAAACAAGATAGGCTTGAACCAAGTGGGTGTGAATGAAGATTGATAGATGCCTCCTTTATAAGAGTTCAGACAGGTCCGGAGTAGATTAACAAAAACCAAAAGGTCAAATCATTTATATAAATGAATGAGGTTCGTCTATGAGACAGGAGCTTTCACTCTGCTGGCTGAGAGAATGAAGTTAAATTCTTTATAAGCAGAAATAGTGACAGATTTTTTTTTAAAGACCTGCAACATTCCCTTGTGACATTTTTCAGACTTTTCAGTGTTCTCTGAATAAGATCTAAGTCTTCTAAAATGCAGAGGAGCTTGTTTTGACACTGAGTAAAAGTAATTTCTCCATCTGTGTAAAGCAGGGAGCTGCTGGCTCTTGACTTTTTTGATTTTGAATTTGTCTGTCTAGTTCCCTTTCA
>NW_015660505.1:9757-26319 GCF_001515625.1 Sinocyclocheilus rhinocerous | reverse complement strand
GCAGCTGGATGCAATAATTGCATGCCAATGTGCATTGGCTCGTTTAGTTTACACTCGAAGTAGATTGGTCCCTCTAAGCGAGATCCCAATTCGTCGGTCATCCGACGTGACGTCGAGAGTGACCGACTGAAAGGGAACGTCTCGGTTACGTATGTAACCCTCGTTCCCTGAAGGAGGGAACGGAGACGTCACGTCCCGTCGCCACAGCTCCTGTACCACCGCTGAGCGGCCGGGTCACCGGGTCGGCTCCTCAGCGAAAACCTGAATATGCGGTGCATCTGCTGCCTACTTATACTCACGCTGTGATCAGCAGCAGCTGGATGCAATAATCGCATGCCAATGTGCATTGGCTCGTTTAGTTTACACTCGAAGTGGATTGGTCTCTCTAAGCGAGATCCCAATTTCGTCGGTCATCCGACGTGACGTCTCCGTTCCCTCCTTCAGGGAACGAGGGTTACCATACGTAACCGAGACGTTCCATTTTCCCTGTTGTATATCTACAGGTATGTGTTTTATGTGCCCATCAGGCTTTTTGGGAATGCCATCAGTTAACCCTGGATAATCATTCCCTGTCTTTGCTGAGGCTACAAAGACTCTTCTTTTAATGGGGAACTGCACCTTCGTCTTCACAGTGCCTGGTGTCTGTATTTAACTGTGATGGTTAATTACAGTGTGGATTTCCATCACCATGGCTAAAACTGCTGGACAAGGGTACAAGAACAGGTAAAATTAGGTTTAAAAAGTAATGAGCTTTTTATACACCTTAGCTGTCAAACTTCATATTGCCTCTGCCTGGTTTGGCTTGCCTCCCTCATTTTCTCTCAGTTTGTGACTTTGCTGTAGTTGTCACTCCTTATGCTGGGTACACACCACAAGATAATCGGGCTGATTCTGGGCCGATTTCTCCCCTTCCGACAATCCTAGGTAATGTCCCATTTATCTTGGTGGTTCTAAAGATTATCTTATCAGATTTCCCTGTGGTGTGAGGTGTGTTAAGAGTGACTGAATCTGCTCGGAAGAACGTTGGAGGTGCCCCGATTGCGAATCGTAAATATTCAACATGTTGAATAGCATATTTACGATCAGAAATCCTGATGTGTGGGGGAAACCCCGAGGACAAGCACGCATACGATCTGGAGATTATCACGTGAAACAAAACAATATCCAATCAGAAAGCGAGCTGACAGAAGATGGAAGCATAAGAAACGCAGTCATGGGATTTGGACAGCACAAAAGGATTTGGACAGCAGAGATGGAGGATCAGCTTGTTGATTGGTTATACAACGTGTCCATTTTCTGTCAAAATCATTCCAAACACTATCATCACAATTTCTTCCTGCCTATCGTCTGCCATGTTTATTCTCAAGTCTCGAGAGATTTTGCGAGATTTCCCGTGTTCACAGTCAGGACTCTGGTTGAAAATCTGTTGGTGTGTGGTGCGCTGTCTTTGTCACATCGCGGCACACCACACACTATAGGAGCAAAACGGTTAAATCTAGGATTTTTTGTCCTCATGTTTGTGATCTCTCACATTCTGAAAATCTTATAAGATTTTAAAAATATTTTAGTGTGTACCCACCATTACTTAGATTTATTAGACTTAGACTCCTTGCATCTTGGTTTCTACAAAAATGTTAAGAGGCACGATTGTTTTCAACATTGATAATAATAAAATAGCAAATCAATATATTATGAAAACTGAAGAATCATGTGACACTGAAGACTGAAGTAATGGTTGCTGAAAATTTAGCTTTGCTAAATTTCACAGAAATAAATCACATTTTAAGTATAGGCCTACTGAAATACAAAAACATTTGTAAATTGTAATAATACATTATATCACAATAATACTGTTTTTACTGTCTTTTTAATCATATAAATGCAGCCTTGATGAGCATTAGAGACTTTCTTTAAAAAAAGTATTTTTTTTTTTTTCAAATAATTCATCTGATTATCTAGAGAAAATGTAGAATTGGTGATTTCTGCCACTGCGTGTTAGACAAACAATCTTAACTATTGATCTAATACACCTTTTTTAAATTATTGATGTGGAAGCAATATAAATAGGCCATCTGTAGTGCATAATCCCCAGTACAACATGGCCAGGTAGAGTCCAAGAGTTTTTTCTTTCATAAATGAATTGAATGCATCATCCCTTTGGCCTAATTCTGTGACTGACTTTTAATCCATCTAGAAAAAATGTATACAAGGTCTTGAATGTGTGTAAGCCATCTACAATCTTGTTTTACAGAGAGGACAAGAAAATCCTCTGACAGTCACATGGGTTTCATCCTCAGAAGAGAGGCCTTTTCTGATATCTAAAGAACGAATCACATCTGTCATTTTCTTTCATCACGGAGATGAAATGATATTTTATACAAATTTTTGATCAAGGAAATTTTCTTTTGACTAAGTGCTGATTTGCTTTCTGAAATGTATAATAAATTTCACAACTCTATTTAAATGTATTTTCTTGTCTTGTAAAAAATGCTTTGAAAGTAACTTTATTTCTAAAACATTAACTGTCTCTTTCTGCTCTATTGGACAGTAAATGTCTTTGACTGTCAATTACAGGCTGATCTTAACCTATTAAACTTAACCTTTCTTTAGTGAAGAATCGATTTATAACGAGAAGTTATAAAAAGAATAAAAAAGAACACACTTTTAGGCATAGGGAATAAAATTCTTGCCTTAAATAATCCAGAGTCCAATGCTCTGTTTGAAACAGTAGTTGAAAATCAATTGCAACCGATTTGAACTTACACATACAGGTGCTGGGAGATATTATACTCAACCAACTCCAAGACAAAAAGAAACCGTTAACCTCTATATCTATCTCTCATCATTCCTCTACTCGCCACACTACCCTTTCCTTTGCCTCCTACAATATTCACTCTGATGTACTCCGATTCGTCAGACAGGTTAGACCTCTATATTTCTTTTTTACACGCTTGTGTGGTCATACAACCATTTCCCTTGCGAAGTTCTTCTTGATATCTCTGTTGTAGCTTATATCCTCATTTTTAACTTCATCAATGTAGTATACAGTCTGTGTGTGTATACATATGTATATGTGTGTGTGTGTGTATATATATATATATATATATATATATATATATACATACAGTAGAGATCAAAATTAGAGAACAACCTGCTATTTCCTAAATTTCAAGGTCACTGCTTAGTCCTATTTGAAATGATCCTAACAGGAGTAGAAGGGCAGTTTTTAAGCATATTTCATAAATTAATTGTATTCTGAAGCACAGTATAAAAAACTTAACTGAGATATTTGAAAAAGAACTCTGATCAAAATTAGAGAACATTTACAGATACCTCCAAGTTAGTGGTGTTAATCTGGCACCTGGTGCTAATTTCCTTAATTATATGACAAACCCTATTTACAGCATTCCTCTAATTTTAAGATTGCAAGATGACGGGCCGCTCTAAGGTGACTGAAACCCTGCAACAGGAGGAGGTCCAGATGAAGGCCAAAGGGATGACACTTTCAGCCATTACAAGAGAAGTTGGTCATCTGTGATTTCTCAAATATTGCAGGTTTATGGCATTAAAACATTCAAGTCCCGCAAAAGGGCTGGTCGTCCATGTAAGAATGCACGAGGAGACAGGATAATGCAGTGACTCTCAATTGGGAATGGGTTCAACACTGCAGCTGGAATTGCTCACATCAGTGCTGAACAGGGTAAGGATCTGTCTCGGCACATTTAAGAGAAGTCAGACTGAAAACACACTCTGCAGTGACCAAGCCTCTCATCAACAGAAAGAATCAAAAGGATAGTTTAATTTATTTGGGTCTGATGGGAAACATTTTGTTTGGTGTCAAACTGGGGAAAGACTGAAGCCCAAGTGCGTAAAGAAGTCAGTAAAAGGTGGAGGAGGAAGTGTCATGGTTTTGGGGATGTTTTCTGCTTGGGCCTCTTATACAGCTACATAGCAGAGTGAATGCAAATGTTTATCAGAACCTCCTTCAGCAACATGTGGTACCTTCTCTTTAAGCATCTCCCCATCAGCCTGCAGTTTTCATGCAAGATGATGCCACCGTCATACTGCAAAAAGGATAAAGTAGTTCCTTGAAGCTAAGAACACTGAAATAATGAAATGGCCAGCCCAGAGTCCTGATCTAAACCCATATGAAAATCTCTGGAAAATCCTTGGCAGCAAAGTTATGGCTAAGAAACCCACTACAGTTACCGAACTATGGAATAGACTGGAAGAAGAGAGTACCAAGATCACACCAGTGCAGTCTGAGAAAGTAGTGATGTCCTGCGGCCGCAGATGTGCTGAAGTCATTCAAAGCAGGTGCCTCTGCAATTCCTACTAATTTCTGACAGCTGTAACCCTCCAAAATTTTAGTTGCAATCTTCTTTCGTGCTACAGTGGTTACTGTTCTCTAATTTTTAACATTGTATTTTCCATAAAGGTTTTTGTTAAAATGCCTTGTTTATTCTGTTAACAAAACAGTGGTATACCTACAGCTAATATTCCTTCAGATTTTGAGCCATAAAGATTAACAATATTTCATTAAAAAAAAATGTAAATGAGTAAAAAAATTATTTATAGATTGTTCTCTAATTTTGATCTCCACTGTGTGTGTGTGTGTGTGTGTGTGTGTGTGTGTGTGTGTGTGTAATATTAAATAGCATTCTAGCATTTATAGCATAAATGGTTCTTAATAATATTCCAGAAAATTACTGAAATGAGTATGAGAAACTGTATGGCCAGTGTGATTTAAAATCCAACACTGATTTCTGTCTTCATGTATCACTTGTATATAAATTCAGACTAAGAGACATGACTCCCTAGGCAGTGTGATCTATTACAGTGGATCTTTGAGTATATAATGGGTGTGACACAAAGTCAAAAGCACAGTTTAGCCAACAGTGGGTCACTGCGGTTAATTGCTTGTTAGAAACTATGTCAGTCACTGTATTTCTCACACCACTCTGCTCCGCCTCTGTCTGGGAAACACTTAATAGATTCCATTTGTGCCACACTGTCGCCTGCAGCCGCTGGACCGTGAACCAACCAATCCAGCAAAGTCTTTTATGTCACATGACTAAGTGGCTGGTGATGATATACTATGCATCACAATTGAGTGGCCAGGGCTTCTAATAAGCTCATCTCTTGCTCTGTGAGCCTTATTAGTAATTGAGAGACAGCTGTAATAACACTGTGTCGCCATCATTCCTCCGACTCCATTATTCTCGCTGGTTTCCAGAGGTTAATCTGATGGTGAGTGAGATGAGTGAGAAATGGTTGGAGGATGATGCAGGTGAAAGCACATGCAAAAAACGAACTAAACAAAGTTTGACAGCTCCTACAAAAACACATGCATGATTGTACGCTGCTAAAAATGCCCTTAAGGACTGGCACATGACATGTTTATCTCTAAATGTCATATTGGAACATGCAAAATGCCCATAAGAGGTTTCACATTCTTAATGAATGTAATGTGAAACACATTAGCCTGCTATGTTAATGCAAAGCTCCTCCTTTATTGCTTCGCGGACAAATTCAAATCTTGCAGTGTGAACACACAGGCTGAAAGCTTCTGTGGGCAAACATATTTCAGAGAGTTGATGTTGATGTGTTTTTCATCAGCCAGTCCCTCAAGGGTCTTGACACAGAGAATTGGATTTAGAAACATTTGCTGACTGTAATGGTGTTACCAGTTGGACCCCATCGCACTAACCTGGCACTCTGAGAGCCCGAGGGAAAAGAAGCATAAAATGATTGGCCAGGCCACCATGTCTATGATACATGTCCATAACCTTGAGTGCCTAGACTTGAGGTTTTGGATCAACACTTTGAGAGATTAAACTGGTCTTTGTTGGTTTGAAAGCAGTGCAGATATATGTGGTTTTATACGTTTATAAAACTGTGCGTTAAAACATGTTGACCTTCGAATTGGTGGTAGTGTGCAAATCAGATTACATCAGTTTCTTGTGGCAACGAATGAATCATATGATTCACCATCCTTCAAAGTGAAAAGTGCTTCAGGAGCTGTTGGTATGGTGTCGGCAACATGAATCTGACACTTTTGCAGGCCTGAGAGACTTAAATGAGTAAAAAAGAGTAAAAATGTTGAACATTCCACGCTACAAAAGTGCCCTCCAACACCTACCAGCATGTGTGTCCTCAGAAAATGCCAGGGAAGTGGGGCAGAACAATCTGCCCACTGGCGGAGGTGAACAATTGTCTGTCTGAAGTTAAACGTCTATCAAAAGATACACTCTCACTTCCATAAAAATTGATTTGTTGGTCTTCAAGAGGATATTAGAAAGCCGCTCTGTACTTTCTTTCGATTTTTGGAATTGAAAATCTCCTCTTCCGCCTCATTAAATGGGTCTATTGTGCTGTTGCCCGCAACATCATTTCATGTTCTTTTACATCTCATCCCTGAAAGTAATAAAAAAGCTGCCCAATAAAAGCTGGAGTTTTTGAAAGGGCTAGAGGTGTAGAACTATCAAAGTTTCTAGGAGATATGACTTGATGGAGAAGTTAAGGTGATTCCTTTGAAGTGAAAAATTGGGAGGAACTGGTAATAAATGTCCCCAGGCCTATCACATCCCGCTATGACAAAATCATTGACTTGCACCCATTGATCACAGTCAAAAGTAATCTAATGCAGAGGCCTGAAATGATGGCTTTCTTTGAGGGAAACCATCCTTCACTGTGATAGTAATTGAAGCTCCCTCTTTATTTGTTTTTAGAAAGTGCTAGAGTGTCGTCAGTGCCAAAGACATCAGGGGTTGTATTTTCCAGCTGCTGAGAAGGTGTGATTTTTAAGACAACATCCATCATCTAAATTATATTTTTCAAAAGTAAATGGCATTTTTGTTTAAGAAAAACAAAAACAAAACTACAGTTCAAAAGATTGGGGCTGGTCATTTTATTTTATGTTTTTAAAATAAAAGTAGTCTCTAATGGTAACCAAGGCTGCATTTTTTTATCAAAAGTACAGTTAAAAATGGTAATATTGTGAAATATTTTTCCAATTTAAAATAACTGTTTTCTACTTATTTATTATTGTTTATTACTATTTATTTCTGTGATGGCAAGGCTTGAATTTTCAGCAGCCATTGCAGTCTTCAGTGTCATATGATGCTTCAGAAATGTATTTACTGCCACTTTTAAACAATTTAATGCATCCTATAATGAATAGAAGTATGAATTTCTTTAAAAAAAAAATCTTACTGACCTCAAATTTTTTAATGGTATAGTGTACTTTTTAGTGGTAGTTTTTTTATTTATATACTTGTGTGTGCGTGTGTGTGTGTGTGTGTGTGTGATAAATGTAAATAAATAAATGTGCCATAGATTGAAATCTTAGATTGTTGCAATGCATCTTTCTCATGAGTGCTGCATTTTTAACATCCTGCGGTCCATAGAATAATGAGATGCCTGCATTTTTTATGTTATGTTGACATTCCATGTGCAATGCATTCCATGTGATGCAAAAATGTCTAACAAATGATCAAAAATAGTGCACAAGAATGTGTTTTGAGTGAATAGCTCCTACTGTATGTCAGAACTACATTTGGGCATTTTATAATACTTCTGTGGATATTTTGGTGAAAGTAACTCAAAAGTAACTCAAAAGTAGTGTAACGCATTACAATTCAGAGACAGTAATATTGTAATGTAACTAGTTACTTTCAAAAGACAGTAACTAGTAATATATATTATATATGTAATATATAACGTATTACATTTTGGAAGTAACTTGCCCAACTCTGATGTCAGCCTCAGAATTTGATTGAAAAATGGGACTGCAGGCCAGTTATTAAGGTCAATGGAATGGAAATAATCAATATACTGACTTCAGGAGCCACTTTTGCAAGTGCCTGTCTCAATAATGTAAAGTAACTTTGAAGTGTCTTTATTGGGTGCTTTTTTCAGTAAATACTTGATGTGTTTAATGGCAATTTAGTTGATTTATTAAACCGTATATCAAGTAAATAATTCTGCTGATCTGGATTCTTACTTATTCACTCTACCCTTTTTGTCTTTATCACACAATCAGAATCAGATACCGACCACTTTTTCTTCTTACTGTTTTTTTCCTAGACTTTTGGTTATTTCCCAACCTGAGCTTTTCAGAAGTGAAGGAATGCCTCATCCATAATGAAGGTAGTATAACTCCTCTCTCATTCTCACAGTCAGCGTTCACACATGTATGTAACGATGGCAGATGCCATTGAGAGGGGTTTCATTATGTTCAGCTCGCTAGGCATGCTGCAGTTTAAGGGCACAGGCGGAGGCTTATTCATTTTTCAGAGACTCTAAGTCAGAACACTCATTAGTGAGCTTTTATAGAGCCATACCATAGAGGATGAGTTGTCTCGTGTGGTCCTTCCGCTTTTTCCTCTGCAGCATCTGCGGCTGCATTATGCTCTTGCTCTCTCCTTCACTCTGATTCAACTGCAGCACTTCTTCATGCAGATCCATTAATGAGTGCCAGCAGGGCAGATGGTGAGGGCAGCTTACAGACTAGGTTGATAATGATTACTGGTTGATTTGATGGTTTCCTGATTGGTATTGAAGAGTTTTTGATGTTAAAATGAAAATATTATTCTGCAAAGACTGAAATAATGACCTGCTTCTCGTTAACATTATTTAATGAGTCTGTCCAAATACTTCATTTTAAAACAATTAAAGTGATAGTTCACCCAAAAATGAAAAATTCTGTCACTATTTACTGACCCTCATGTCATTCCAAACCCATAAGACTTTGGTTGATCTTTGGTTAATCACAAATTAAGATATTTCTAATGAAACCTGAGAGACTCTGTCCCCGCCAAAACCTGGCGTTGTAAAACAAATCCATATAAACTAAATGTTTAGATGTGAATAAAAGCCTAAATTAGATTGGTTCATCTCTGATTTTATGTCTTCACAAGACTTGGATTAAACCGCTTGATTCATATGGATCCGTTTTATGACGCCTTTATTACATTTTTGGATCTTTTAAGTTTTGGTTACCTGGACTTTCAGTGGAGGGACAAAAACCTCTCAGGTTTCACAAAAAATATCTTAATTTCTGTTTCGAAGATTAATCAAAGTCTTATGGGTTTGGAAAGACATGTGGGTGAGTAAATGATGACAGAAATTTCATTTTGGGGTGAACTATGGCTTTAATACTAGTTGTGACTAGAATAAATTTGTCATATCTAACGACAATGTCATCATTGGCCCTTGAATTTTTTCCAAGCTGTGCACCTCACCCATAATGAAAATAATAATTTGCAGATTAAAACAAACATATTCATCAGAAAACAGTGGTGCTTTGAATATGGATGCAAAGCCTTAAAATGAACTTTATTTACATGTAAATGAAAGCATATAATGGAAAGATAAGTGCACTCAGAAGAGGATGTCTCTGTTTATTATTAGATTTTTGTTTTCTGTTGTTTTCAGACTAGAACGAACACTTATAGAAGTTGTTCATTGATTTTAAATGCCTAAAGCATCTGTATTGAAGTAACCGGGCAGACACATGATGTTTATTACATTTGACTTGAGTATCAAATTATTCTGTAAGTCTGTTTGAGTTAAAATGGTTTTGTGTCTTGCACTATTTTTTGCTCCATTCAAGTCTACTCATTTTTCAAACCAAATCATTTTATATTTTGCCATGATATGATTTATTTCCTGCCTGTCATTCATCATAGATTTATTGTAGAATGTCTGAATAAATTATTTCTTCATTATATAATGTTCTCACTTTAATACACTTTCCCCTGAGAGACTGAACTTCATTTCGGGTTTTATTTGTTTATTTTTCTCAAATGGAAATGCCACGTCCTGTTTGTTTTCTCCAGGCATGAAATCATATTTCTAAAACTTTCTATGTTAAAGCTGAAAAAGTTAACCTTTTATAGCCATACCAGAGGGAATGGTGGCGTTTGTAGCCTGTAACACAAAGCAAATCACTGTCACACAAGTGCTGCTGGAGGTAGGCCAGCTTCTATTTGTGGTAATGCGTTTGTGTGTGTGATTGGCATAAATGTCTGAAGGCAGATAAATGTCATATGTTATGACATTCAGTGACATATCTTCTGTGACTAGCAAGCCAAAGTGAAGAAGAACAAGAAGTTCTTCTTGTTTGCTTATAGTACTAACCAGAGCGCATTTGTGTGTGTGTACAGTTTTGGCTATACCTGTGAGGGCCAAATTCTTGAATATGTCATCATAAATATAGTGAGACATGTCAAAAACTGGCTTGTAGGGACATTTGAATTTGGCTTTACTATTTGAAAGATTCTTAATTCAGCCAAATCCTGTTTAAGTCTAATATCAACAGGATTTTTTAAATATATATATATATAATTAGATGTTTTAATTTATTATAGCACAAATATGAATCAGAAAATTTCAAAATAACGTAAAAAAAAAAAAAAAAAATTTTTTTAAAGAATATAACTCAGATATTTCGCAGTGCCACAACGCCATAAAATCAAAGTTGCCTTATAAATTAAAGCATCTAATGTTACGCTGGTCTGGTCAAAGAAGTTTTTGAACTATGTGTTCTCTAAATACACTCTCAAGGATATCTGGCAATGTTAGAGCACATTAGCAGATTACAGACCAAGTGATATGCTTTGTTCTAATCTGAAGGTCAATATATACGTTCTGAAAAACACTCTAACCTATAACACATAACTGTATCCAATAACCATTTAGCTCATAATACAGAGACTCAAAAAAGCATTTATTTTCCACACAAAATAAGTCAATAAAGCCAATAAAAGACCATATGAGTTCTTTAAGGTAACTGATGATTGAGGCATACTCGCAAGGCCATCTAAAGGTTATCTGCTGATACTACTAAAAGACACATTGAAATAATTACTCACTACACACTGATAGACACATTTTTGTCTGATAGTGACCACATGCTGTCAAGCTCAAAAATGATAAAGATAAAAAAAATCACCATGAAAGCACATTTGTCCATATCACTCCTGCTCTGTTTTCCAAGTCTTTTCAAGACATACAATGACAGTGACTTATTAGACACCCCAGAATCAATTATGTTAAAATTAATGACACCCACCTAAGTCCAAGTACTTTTATTATGGCATTATATGGAAGATCTGTGAAAATAATTAAAAATATATACATGTTTTGTTGTGTTTCACTGAAAAACCAGCAACCGCAACCAGGTTTGGAACATCTTGAGGGTAATTGAATGATTTATTTATTTATTTTTTAAGAACTTAACTGATCCAGTTTTGCCTTCCTTACTGGTTAGTGCTTTTCAGTTGTGTTTTAGGGATGTCTGAGAAAAAGGGGCAAAGAAAATCCTCCTCTGTGAATGGAATAAGTAACTGGTGTTGGTCGCACAATGATCAAAGTAGGAAGAATTTGAGTGTTCTTGTGTGCAAGTGTATATGTCTTTCATTCTGTAAAACCTATCAAATACAATGTTGAATCTAGACAAACCGCAGCAGGGGGAACTGTGTTGTCAGTATCTTGCCTGTTTGTCACCCTCCTTCCTCCAGGAATCAATTATCTCCAACTGACTCACATTTCCTACACCTGAAGGCTGAACAGTCACAACTGCATGCAAATCTACGGCAAATTTTTCGATTTTTTCCTCATATGCTTTTATATATATGCTGTCTAAAAACAAGATTAACACTTAGTTCAGTTAGATTCACAATTTGACCATTTTAATCAAATGAATGCATTCATGTTTTAGACAGAATTTCTTTGGAGGCTGTAAATCCTTGGTGTAATCATATTGCCCATAAAAACTTTGTCTGCCAACCAAATACCGGTTAGACTAGACTAATAAATCTTCATTGAACAGAGGACCTGGCCCCAGTCACCAAGCTGATTTGAATTTGACCCCGCACAAGAAGTTGCCCATGGCTGTTTACCTCCCCACCACACACACAGACACACTGATGACCCACCAGCTACACACAGCGACTGTTTACTGGAGCCTGGCCAAACACATATGTCACATTTGTTTTCATTTGCAGTGACACAGACAGTCTAGGCAGTCTCTCTTCCTGTCTTTTTTAATCCATCAAACCTATCATAGAGCGAGTTAAGCCAACGTATGAGTTTGACCTATTGATTATGACCTTCCATAACAGGAAAATGGCACATTTCTCATTCATCTTGGTACTGCTGTTTCACTGTTAATAATAGCTTTCACCACGGAGATATCTATCGTGATGCACTGTGATTTACTGAACTTTAACTGCTTTTAGATTGTGCATGAAGTTGCGTTGTTTAAAGAGGAACAAAAGTAGAAAAAGTAACTGGTGAAATTTTTTTTTGGCTAGGTAACCTTATGCCTAGCCAACATGAAGCTCTGTTTATATTAGGGTTATTATAGCTTTGAATTTATCTGAATTTATATTTATATTTGTTTTAGTTATAGTTTTCACTCTTATTGTTAGTATTTTTTTTCTAGGCATTTTCATGTTTAATGCAAGTGGGTTTTATAAAATACTATAAAACAATTTTATTTATGGCCATTTTTATTTTATGTTAGTTTATTTTGGGGTCATGAAAGTTTGATTAATTTTCTCCACTTTTTTATTTTATTTTATTTTTTATTTTGATTTCATTTAATGAAAATCTGATTTGTTACAACAGCATTCTTTATTTTGCACTATCCTGAAGGCCAGATCTCACTGACTGAAGAATTTCTAAACATTCTTTACATAGGAACAGCAGCATTTTATGTTTGCCAGAACAGACCAAAGTGTTGTGATGTATTCATCTGGCTATATTCACAACTATGTTGCACCATTCAAATTCTGTCTGTGTTCCACAGAAAAGCCCTGGAGAAATCACAGCTTTGCCGTTTGAAATGTAAATCGGGCCTTTTAAAAATGCACAGCAGATGTGGAGACGGACACCGGTCAGGTCAGCTCATCTGATGGAGGAACGGTGGCTAAATTTTGGGAATGTCAGGCTTACTTGTATGGAGAAGAAGTCAGAAATGAGAATGTTGACGTTTATTAAGCCTGAAGTCATTTTGGCCACAAATATTTGCTGCCTCTCGTGTTGACATTCATATTGAATTGAAAATTGTGCTATTCAAATGAAAGGCTTTGACACCTCTGCAAATTAATGCAAGGGAATGCATGACCAGATGGATCAAATCTGAAACCGTGGCCATGTGGTAGCTCCTGGTGTAGTTCAGAACAAGGCCAGAGAGAGACTAGTGTTCAAACTGCTCCCTCTGAAGGTTTTTATTCAATTACATCATACATATGTGCATTTTAAAAAGTGTAAATCAGGTTAGTGCAAGGAGAGAACTGTCAGTCCATTCACTGTATAAAAAACAAGCAATTTATGTGAAGATGTATTCAATAGCTGCAGTATAAAGATGTACCCTGTTGCTCCCAGATGGGAAAATCAGGAGCAACATCAAACTGAAAATGCACAAAAACAAAATATGCTCAGACAGTGCAGTTACAGGAGATATTATAAATCATTACACAGAGTAGCAAAACAAAACTGTCTGTGAGCAATTTTGTTACTTCTAACTAGAGCTGGAGGTGCTGTAGTTTCTTAAGGCAACTGGCAGAAATGATTCCCCACTTTCCAATTTTAAGAGCAGTTTCTTAGTTGGAGTTTTCTGGAAGAGGTGCATCACCGTTTGTGACTGACATTCTAACAAACAACACTCTGAAACAAAAATATTGCATCACCTCCACTTTCTCTCACTGGTTCACCACCAGATCCATGTTTTTTTTTTGGATGGCATGAACTAGTGCCTGTCTTAAAAATCTTTTTTATTATGCTCAATAAGACTATATTTATTTGATCAGTAAAAACAGTGATATTGCGAAATATTATTGCAATTTAAACAACTTTTCTATTTTCTACGTTTTAAGATGAAGTTTATTTCTGTGATGGCAAAGCTGAATTTTCAGCAATTTTGATTTGGTGAAACATTTCGTATTATCATCAGTGTTAAAAACAGCTGCTTAATATTTTTGTGAACACTCTACAATTTTTTCAGGATTATTTAATGAATAAAAAGACCAAAAGAGCAGCATTTATTTAAAATAGAATTCTCTAATTTAACGTGTCTTTGCTGATCATTAGTATTAATTTCTTTAGCCCTAGAATGCATGATTTTAAAAATATTTTACCAATAAAAACATTTATTATTTGATTTGCTTTGAATTCCTCAAAAACCTGACCCTCTGTGTCATTTTCATGACACCTGGAATAAATATACAATATAAATATAATATAAAAATATAATATAATATAATATACCATAGACAGATGTCTGTATGTTAATGCACTGTGTGTGTATTGTCTGTCTCAGAAGATCAAAGTGTCTGAGGTTCTGTAATTCTTACATTATAATATAATATAATATAATATAATATAATATAATAGCAAGTTGAGACAGCATGTTTACCCCTTTGTTGTTCACCATTGACAAGGTGAGGTCTTCTTCCAGGCAGATGCCTCAGGGTGTCTGCACTTCTCTTCTGAGTTCATGTTTCACAGCTAGGGAACTTACTCACAAATAAACGTTAATTATAGCACAAAATATAATTTTGGGCAAAATCAGGTCACCTCAAATTCCCCAGCAGAGCATGTGAGGTTAGTCTGACTTCTGTAACGCAAACTCTAGGCTAAACTGCTGTGTAATAGGAGGATTACTGATGTCTTCGGAGGGTTTAACAGCTACAGTACTTCACATGAATGTATTTCTAACAGTTGTTTCCACTGGGAGGATAACAGTGCATAACTAGCACCACTTCTGCTCGAGCTAATTGAAGTGTTCTGCTAAAATGCTATTTTAATTTTAGGTCAGTTTTTTGAAGTGTGAATGTTTACTCAGAATTAACTTGTAGTTTATTTAGGTTAAATCAATAATTCACAGGCTTTCACAGCCTGAAAATTAGTGTTTTAACTAAATTAAAGGTACATTCATTTAATTTAAGGAATTACTAACATTACAGTGCATACCATACATTTACAAACCTAGTTAATCAAATGCATTTTTTTAATTATTAAATTAAAATGTGTTTGTAGTCTGTGATTGATGTCGGAAGTGTCAAGTGTCAAAAACATAATTTTGTATTTCCCTGCTTTGACATTCTCTAATCTATTAAACTGTCTATTCCCTTTTAAATAACTGTTTGTGAGTTTAACTGGCACAGTTTGACAAGATTAGACATTCAATATTCTATTTGAAATCTTTCAGAACCACATATATTTTCTCCCAATTAATGTTCTGCACATTTAAACTCTTGCATTAAGCGTGGGTCAAAGCATGTTTCAGTATTGGTTTGTTTTGGTGAATTAAACATTACAGCCCTTGCAGTTCAAGGCTGCTTTTGTTTTAACATCCAGAGTGCTCAGTTTGACTCAGAACTCAGTGACAAACATGATAACTAATCATGCTAAGATAATGCTGAAGCAAATGCTTTAAATACTTGTTTTGTCGGTATTTTTGTTCTCCAGTACAATATTTAAACACCCTTAAAACAACATAAATGTATTTACAGTGCCAAGTTTTTTTTTTCTCAGACACTACATGCAGAAAATAAAAAAATAATAATAAAATAATAACAAATAAAATAACAAATAAAATAATAATAATTTTTTTTTTCAGGCACTGGTCAGTTTTGAGATTTTAGGCTATATTTTGCTTCCATAACTTGACTTCTTACAGACTAATGGAAAGAAGACATCCAACATATTTACATGTTTATTTTATTACTTTATCTATTTGCACCAGTAGATTTGAATTACAATACATATTTTAAAGGCCATTTTCTCAAAATGAGAACGCATGCACTGAGCTTCTGAAGGTTTTACAGAAGAGTTTCTTACCTTAAAACAATAAAAAAAACTAAGATATTTTCTCTTAAAGTATCACCATTTTATTTATTTTTATTGTTCTTATTGTTTTAAGAACAATTTATGCTTAAAAAACTAAAAGAATTAAAGTATCCTAAAGAATTATATAAGAATAATAAACTTAATAGTCTATTTAATTCAAAATGTAAGCCTTAAAATCATATGCAATTTTATTGTTGTTGTATTGGAACAAAAAGATAAATTATTATTATTATTATTATTATTATTTGGGGTGTACAGTGTATTGAGTATACACTACAAGAAAAAAATCAGTAGAAAAACGGCAAATATTACCATTTTCAGTTAAATGTACAGACATTTAACTAACATAAAACACTAAACAATGCAATGTGTAAGTGTGAAAAATTGTTTCATATTAGCACAGTACATTGTGCAGTATTTTTATGGACGTTTCTAAGAGTGTAGCTAGTAATCGGTCAATTCCGTCTCATTGTTGCTGTTTTTCTCATTCATAGAGTAATCTATGTGCTCTCTGTTGCAGGCCCGTAACCAGCTATGAGGCCACCGAGGTCCGGACCTTGGTCAATTTTTCATGTTCAAAAATAAAATTTGTTCTTTGAATGACTAATTGGCTGTTAAACTCCTCATATGAATGCCTGCATGACATGTATAATTCAGTTTAGACAGTTTGCAAGAATGTTTAGCGTCCCTGGTATGAAAAT
>NW_015660505.1:2882-9700 GCF_001515625.1 Sinocyclocheilus rhinocerous | reverse complement strand
TCCGGACCTCGGTAAATTTTTCATGTTCAAAAATAAAATTTGTTCTTTGAATGACTAATTTGCTGTTAAACTCCTCATATGAATGCCTGCATGACATGTATAATTCAGTTTAGACAGTTTGCAAGAATGTTTAGCGTCCCTGGTATGAAAATGATCTCTGAGAGACGCTGGCGGAGTGAACGAGGCTTGAGAGAGTTGTGAGCGAGGGCGCGGGCGCAGCCTTTGTGTTGCCAAATACAGCCATTATAAGCGTTTTGTAGTTGTCTTTTCCACTTAGTTTAACACTTTAGAAATTTAATAAAGTAGAAGGTTGTAGTTTAGAGTCAGCGATATCTTTATCTTATCTTATTTGCAAAAGATTGGAAATAATTTCGGTTTATTTTTTATTTATTTTTAGTTTCTTTGTTTGTTTTAGTATCAATATCTGGCAACACTGCATCGCCGGCACTTAAACTGAAAGCAATCAAAAAAGCCCATGGACAGGTTTTTGCTGACAGGATATGACATTCGGTAAGGGAAACGCCAAAATTATCATGATATTATGTGTCATAAACATTATTAACACTGTCAAAAACAGTAGCATTTAACACTAGTACACACAGATCTGTAGAACAAGTAGGTTACAGAATGAAATGAATACGCAAAAACTAGCCACGAAGAAGTCTATATGTCATTCAGTATAGTTACATTTTCACAAATCATGCTATAAACTTTCATAAGAGCACTAGACAAAGTTATTTTAGTTATGTAATGTTGCAATAAACAACTGATAAAATTATCCACCCTTAAATATAGTAAAGTATTAACAAATTTTGACGCAATAAATAGGGTATGATTTAAAAATAGCCTAATCATCCCTCCAAAACAGAGAAAACATCTTTCACAAACATCTACATGTCTGTCTCCTTTAAAGTGTTTATGTTTATAATGAGTTGTATTTGTAGGGGTTATTATAACACAACCCCCACCCCCACCCCACACACACACCCTGGACCTCACTAATTTTCAAAGCCTGGGTACGGCCATGCTCTGTTGGTCTGTGTTTTACTCTTTTTCCTTCTCTCAGCACTTGTTCACAGCTCCCCTCTTTTAGAGAAAAATGGCAGTCGTGTCTGATCTGAGTGCTGATGGGGGAGGATGCTCACTGTATCCCGGTGCAGCGTGTCAGATGAGTTATTGATGACATCTCTCCGGTTGCGAGATGAGCGAACCTCAGAGGTCCTCTTCACTCATCCATTACTGTCAGCCCACCCCATCATCTGTCCTTTCTCTCTCCCTCTTTTCTTTTGAGTTATACCTCTTGATTGTACTTTCAAAGGTACAAAGGGTCCGGCCCCCTCCCTCAGCCTCTGCGCAGAAATCCCCCATAGAAATATGCTTTATAGCCATGTGGATGAGGATGACTTGTCAAATGACTGACAGTGAGAGAGTCTCAAAGGAGTATGGATCATATCTGAAGCCTCTCTCTTTGACAGCTCTTTTGGTCAGTGGATTTCATCAACTTTAAATAGTTGTAAAAACTGTTGTGAGAAAATGTCAATGTTTGGTTGCCGTTTATGAGTTATGTTTGAGCAGAATATTAAAAAGTAATAAAAACTTGACCAGTTGTATGAGTTTTCTGCAAAAATCAATATTTTTGTCTTGATTTCCATCTGAACGTCCTTATTCAACAAAATATATTTACTTGAGAAGCAAAACTGCATAAAATATTAAGGCTGATATATTATATCTTAAAAGTTTATTTTCCTACCTCTTTGGCACTTTTTTATTAAAGCTTTTTATATTGAATTATATTTTGAATTGTTTAATTTTCTTACCACTTTTTTAAAATTAAAGATTATATTTTGAATTATGACTTGAATTAAGTTTTTTCTCATCTCATTCATCTCTATGAGTTATCTTAAGCATTCTAAATATCGTAAGCTTTTTTCTCTCAAGTCAGTGTGGATATTTTACTGGAAAACTAGACAAAATATGATTTATCATTTGCAGTGTAGGCTCTCTCACACATAAGACTCCTATAAAAGCCAAATTCATTGTAGATTGCTCATATGCAAATATAATTTGTTTGACCAAGAGTAAATTTAATTTAGTTTAAGAAAAACATCTGACTCTAAGCACATATCTAGTGTTGCAGCTGCATTTCTGATTATTTCTTTTCTCTGTTTCTCTCTTTTCCCATTAGTATTAAAGTGGCTTGCATGCCCTTTTAATGCTACAGGAAGAGTCTTATTCAGTTTGCTAATTCCATAATGCTGGTTAAATGGTCTCCAGTGGCGGCCCGCTGACCTCTGAGCTCCAGTGGAGTTCACCTGTTTCAGAGTCTGTCTCCCTTCAGCGGCCTCCACCTGACCTTGCATACAGCAATGCATGTTTATGGATGAGAGAAGGTAAGAGGCTGAAGCGCATATATCAATAAGTGCTCAGCATGTCAGTGTGGGGGGGGACTTTTATGCATATTTTAAAACACTTCATTTGTGATTTTTATGCCAAGGCTTTGTTTACATTTAGATACATAATGATTTCAGTATGGTGCAGGCACTTAATTATTCCAACACTGTGGAAATGTTCCCTTAATGTTTAATTAGCAGTTTTGATTTATCTCTTCCCTGGTTTTACCTCATTGGTTCATAATAATGATTATTAGCTGTTTTTTTGTAGAAGCTTGCGTTTATACTAAAAGTTGTGTTTTGGAGTGCAACAACAGGAAGTTATGTATGTGTGCGTTTACACTTATTTTAATATCCTTAAAAAACGAGCTGTGATTTTAAGAGTCATGCATGTGGTGTGATGGGTTTAGACTGTATTTATAGTGACAACATTAAGCGATGCAATTTGATATAATTGATCATCCTTTAAGAATCATTGAGAGCAGATACAGTATAATATCTCAGGTAGATTCATTTTTAATACTTCAGAGTTCTTTAAATGTGCTTAACCCTTGCTGTAATCTTCGCCACTGAGTGTAGGCTGTCAAAAACTTCAGTCCTACAGAGTTACTTTAATTGTGTCTTCTAACATGTAAGCTTTGCCCTGACTGTAAAAACTCTGCATTAAAAATAAAAAATAAAAAATCGACTTTTTCTTGGATGTGGTTAACAAAGAGAAAACCTGTCCTTGAGCCTGTTGGCCTCTAGCTCATAATATCTGAAGTCTTTTTTGTAGTTTTCTCTGTGATCTGAGTCTGACTTTATCTAAAACGATCAAGTAGTATTTGCAAATCAAATGCCTTGATACTCCTAAACAAAATGTGTAAGTATGACCTTATTTATCATATTTTTATATTACTAGCTAGAAAAAATGCCCCTGTATTGCAGGAATAAAAGCATACTTGATGCTCACACTCCAACAAGTGTTGTAGGGCCTTCCGTGTGGGGAATATTCTGATTGAAGAGCTCCTTCACTGCAGATCTTCGTCGCCATGACAGCGCTGTCCCATTCCAATTGGATTATTCCCCTCTGTGCCCAGCAAGTGGAATGAATGCGGGTATGTCTTACAGCTGATTGGCGCTTCGCTGTGTATGTGTGTGTGTGTGTGTGGACATGTGTGTCATGGTTTTAAGTCCACCTGGGCCTCTCTTCTTGTCTGTCTGAATTGGAGGGTTCATTCTGTCTGCGCCGTCTCATTCTGAACAATGCATTGCACAACACCTGAGAGGACTAATGCGTGATCTCTGAAGGCATAAAAGCACTTATTTACTTTCTCCCCCGCTTCATCTCTCCTGTCTCCCTCTCTCTGACTCTTGGCAGAGTTTGTGTGTTTATCATATGCATGAAGGATTGGCCATGCATCTAAAGAGAAAGAGGGAATATATCTTACTCCAAAATGTGCCATTGAATAATCATTGGGAGGTGTGGGCAGCCATTTCAAATAGTCAACAGCAGACAGACAGTTTTTATGTTTAGACAAGACAAAGGTAGGGCCACCGTCGAGTGTGCCTGCACTGTCAACAAGCTCTCAGCAGCATCAGGGGGGACGTCCAGCAATGTGCCAACTAGGAGAATGGTGTGTTGGGTCATCCATACAGACTCTTCCAATATGCAAATAGTGGATGCATGTTAATAGGCTACTTGTTAGGACTTAAGCTACTGAGCCACAGTTAACCAATGTCAGTTTAATATGAAATACAGGGAGATATATGTGCCTGTGGCGACATTTTTGCAAAATGATACAACAGTGGATCTTGCATATTTTGTGACAATTTCAAAGTGAAACTTCTAGCGAGTGTTGCTAAAACATATTCAGTTTTATCGGAAACAGATGAACGTGAATCTGGCAGCATTTTTATTATGTCAAAATGTAGTAGTTTATACATCATGCACTATGGTAAAGTCTTTATTAATGGATGATCTGCCACTGTAATAATAATTTGTGTGGAAAGGAGTAAAAGTTGTGTGTTTTACTGCCATTAGTGATTAAATCAGCTGGAAACTGCAGGAAATTCTATCAATAAGCAAGACATTTTTTAGGCACAATATAGGCAGCTCTGTTTTTGATCAACCAAAGAAAGTTCTAAAGAAAGCAAAAGCTGAATACACTGTGTCTTCAAGCACTATGCAGTATTTTACAGGGGGAATCTATGTTTTTGAATGAATCGCATGAGTGAATAATTCAATATCTCGATCATATGAGTGTTTTGTATAATTTGATGACTCATTTTGTTCCTGAATGAATCTGCATTTTTGAATGATTAAATTGCGGAAAATGTTTAAATGATTCCATTGTATAGTCAAGGACTCAGTGACTCATTTAGACAGCCATTAGTTTCTTTTCTGAAAGAAACCATGTTTTTAAATGAGTTGAATGAATGAATTTCCCTTAACTTATTGCCGTAATAGTGTAAGCTGCAGAATGAGTTGCTGCAAAATCTCCACTAATGCATGGACTGCTGCTCATGTGTGAGCTGTCTCTGAACCACATCTTAACATTTTCAATTACAGCAGAACTTGGATCCAACATAAAGCCCATCATCTTTAAGCTGTTTCTTGTAATCCTTTTTCCGTGCTTCCCCGGTAGATTTTTACTTAGTTTCACCTTCCCACCCTGCCCTTGGCCCCTGTTCTAATCTTCTTTGTTTGTGTGCTATGCTCCTTCTCCCCCTTGAGAAGACCATTCTATCCACACACCAGAAACCTTTTTATGTTTGCTTGATGAAATCTACTTAAATTTACCCAGAAACCTCACTTTCTTCAACCCTGCAGGTAGTGCTAATCCTCCTAATTCTTCACCTTTTCCATCTCTGCGTTTCATGTGATTTTTGCCAACAATAACTTGTTCTTGAGGGGTGAGTGAGAGCATGGGAAAACTACGCTGATCTCATACGCGGTATGAAATAACGAAAGCCAAGTTTTATTGTACAGTTGGACGTTATTTGCCTAGTCACGATCCATTTCAGTTTCTAACCTTTGCTATGTCAGAATCTGAACTAT
The DNA here is from genome assembly GCF_001515625.1 of Sinocyclocheilus rhinocerous. Classification (NCBI taxonomy): domain Eukaryota; kingdom Metazoa; phylum Chordata; class Actinopteri; order Cypriniformes; family Cyprinidae; genus Sinocyclocheilus; species Sinocyclocheilus rhinocerous. The sequence goes on along the minus strand of NW_015660505.1, from coordinate 4,270 downwards.
ACGAGAGCATCATTTTTCATCTGCCAACTGCCTGGTTTTATCCAAGTTCTCTGGAGACATTTCTCAGTAATTTCCTCCCCTCCATGTCATGTCTTTCCTATTAAGATGTTACTTTTACAAATAGAGTGAAAGATGATCTTCTTTGGCAATGCACTGTGAAGTCTAACCTGTGAAAGCTAGAAACATATACTTTCAAATGTCTATCAACAAGTAGATGAGGATGGAGAGAGAAATTATGCGTTCAAGAGTCAGATACTTGTGTGCTCATTTCTTAAAAATGACCTGGAACTAAACACTTAAAATCTCATTTCTGCTGCTGAACATAAAACCGTGTTACAAAGCAAATTTGCAAGTACTATTATTTCTGCTAATGAAAGCCAATGGGAGATATTAGTGTGCATTGGAAAGATTTTGCTGTGTACAGTTGTACTGAATCTTCAATGTCTTTCTCAGTCTCTAGAGTTCCCTTTCAGTCGGTCACTCTCGACGTCACGTCAGTGACCGACGAATTGGGATCTCGCTTAGAGAGACCAATCTACTTCGATTGTAAACGAAACTAGGCTATGGACATTGGCATGAGATGATTGCATCTAGCTGCTGCTGATCACAGCGTGAGCATAAAAAGGCAGCAGGTGCAACGCATACCAGCTTTTCGCTTCGGAGCCGAACGATCACATCGTTTTGCTCCTGACTACTCTACTGAGAGAAAACTGAATAGAGTTCAGCGCGCTCTTTGAGAGCTCTTCGTGTTGGCGGTACGGCACTTCAGCGGTGGCGGTTTTCCCTTGTCGAGTGGGTTGCACACAGCAGGCTGCACTACCCCCTGTTTGTGTTGCAGGCGGCCATCTCCCCTGTGCGCTTCAGCACGCTAAAATAGCTTTTTCCCTAAAAGAGCATTCACAGGTGAGTCTTTTTAAAGACGACATTGCGTCTGGCAAACTCGACGTTACGTCTTTGTAAAGACGATGTGGGTCTTGCTATAGACAACGTATCACCCGGGCGTTTCTGGATGCGGTCATTACCTGGCGCTGGGTGATGGTCACGATTGCTGCCTCACGTGCCTGGGCATTACGGCGTTACTGCAGGTTCTTCAGGTTAAAGCACTGAGGGACCTGCACGAGGGTGGTCATGATCCGGAAAATCTAAAAGAGCTCCAAACTGCAACTGATCTCGCGCTCCGAGCGACGAAGGTCACTGCGAGTTCTCTGGGTCGTGCGATGTCCACACTTGTGGTCCAGGAGCGTCACCTCTGGTTGTGTCTGGTCAACAGAAGGGACGCCGACAAAGTTTGGTTCCTCAAGGTCCCTGTGTCCCCGACCGGCCTTTTCGGCGACACAGTCAAGAACATGGCCCAGCAGTTCTCGGCTGCACAGGAGCAGACTGAGGCG
>NW_015660505.1:2449-2851 GCF_001515625.1 Sinocyclocheilus rhinocerous | reverse complement strand
GCCGAGGGCGCCCCCCTGCGTCCCCCCCCCCTCCCGTGCCGCATCCGCAGCAGCCTCAAGCAAGCGGCGCCGTGGAGCTGGGCGTAGGCAGGCCGCCCCGCCCGTCCAGGCCCCAGTCAACCTGACGGTGAGCGGAAGAGCAAGAAGCCTCTGGACGGGCGACCCAGAGAGAGAGGGAACTGCTCTTTGGGGGATTGTGAATGCACCTCTCCCTCCCCCGGAGGAGGGCCGGGTGGAGAATCTGGTTTCCAAAAATCTCGACAGGAGAGCGGTTTTCTCTGTCTCTGGGTCCCAAGAGGGCATGGAGAGTCGCGGACGGACCAACACCGGACCACATTCATCCCTCTCTCTTGCCAGCAGGCAGCAGCGGGCGGTTCGAGAGCGTCATCAAAGGCCCTACTC
>NW_015660505.1:1421-2169 GCF_001515625.1 Sinocyclocheilus rhinocerous | reverse complement strand
TACAAGGGTCCCCCCGGTGGAGCGGTCGGTTGCGATGCAGTTGTGTCCTAATACCGTCTCCACCCAGCAGAGTGGAGACGGTATTAGGACTCCCCCTCTTCGGTCCTCCCACGGACCGGGTCCCTGAGTTCCACCTCGCTGCCCCACCGCAGGTACGTCGGTGGTCCCGCTGGTCCAGTTTGTATGGTGTCTGGGTGCCTGGCTACCCAAACCGTCTCGCTGGCTCCTGCGGACCATTAGATTCAGCTATGCGATTCAGTTTGCCCGGCGTCCCCCCAAGTTCAGTGGCATCCGCTTCACAACAGTGAAGGCGGCCGATGGTCCTGTCTTGCGTGCGGAGATCGCAGTCCTACTGGCGAAGGATGCGATAGAGCTGGTCCCTCCAGTCGATATGGAGATGGGGTTTTACAGCCCCTACTTCGTTGTACCCAAGAAAGGCTGTCGGTTACGACCGATCTTGGACCTGCGTGTCTTGAACTGGGCCCTTCACCAGTTACTGTTCAAGATGTTGATGCAGGAACGCATCTTCGGGTGCATCCGTCCCCAAGATTGGTTTGTAGTGATCGACCTGAAGGACACGTACTTTCATGTGTTGATCCTTCCGCACCACAGACCATTGCTGCGGTGGTTCGCGTCTGAAGGACGAGCATATCAGTACGAGGTCCTGCCCTCCGGGCTGTCCCTGTTGCCCCGTGTCTTCACGTAAGTTGCGGAGGTACCCCTTGTTCCCTTGAGAGAACAGAGCATT
>NW_015660505.1:615-1150 GCF_001515625.1 Sinocyclocheilus rhinocerous | reverse complement strand
CTTCCGCACCACATACTATTTCTGCGGTTCGCGTTCGAAGGACGAGTATATCAGTACGAGGTCCTACCCTCCGGGCTGTCGCTCCTGTTTTTTCACGTAAGTTACGGAGGCAGCCCTTGTTCCCCTGGGAGAACAGGGCGTTCGCATTCTCAACTACCTCGACGACTGGCTCATACTAGCTCAGTCTCAGTATTAGTTGTGTGCACACAGGAACTTGGTGCTTTCGCACCTCAGCCGGTTGGGCCTTCGGGTCAACTGGGAAAAGAGCAAACTCTCCTTGGCGCAGAGGATCTCTTTTCTCGGTATGGAGTTGGATTCGGTCAAGCCCACCTATCAACCGACAAGGTGGTCTACGCTCCTGTCGCATGTCGCAACTCGTCCGACCACCTCCTCCTCTGGAGTCAGAAGCATCTGAGGTCGCTTCGTGCCATTCACATTCCTGGTGTGCACAACCGGGCAACCGACGAGCTGTCACGAGCTGCTCTCCCGGGAGAATGGAGACTCCATCCCCAGACGGTCCAGCTGATTTGGAGTC
>NW_015660505.1:0-423 GCF_001515625.1 Sinocyclocheilus rhinocerous | reverse complement strand
TCAGGGAGGACGAGGAGCAGGTCCTGCTTGTGGCGCCGTATTGGCCCACTCGGACCTGGTTCCCCAAACTAATGCTCCTCGCGACAGCCCCTCCCTGGCGGATTCCTCTGAGGAAGGATCTACTGACTCAGAGACGGGGCACCTTGTGGCACCCACGTCCAGACCTCTGGAAACTTCATGTCTGGTCCCTGGATGGGACGCGGAGGTTCTAGGTGACCTACCCCAAGAGGTAGTTTACACCATCACTTCGGCGAGAGCACCGTCTACGAGACACGCTTACGCCTTGAAGTGGAACCTGTTCGTCGAGTGGTGTTCTTCTCATCAAGAAGACCCCCGAAGATGCCCGATCAAAGTCGTCCGGTCCTTTTTGCAGCAAGAGTTGGAGCGAAGGCTGTCTCCCTCCACCCTTAAAGTCTATGTCAC
>NW_015660504.1:3546-4784 GCF_001515625.1 Sinocyclocheilus rhinocerous | reverse complement strand
TTGTGCATCTTCGGAAGTGGAGCCAATTAAAATTAGAAAATTGCTTAAAAATTGCTGCCTCTTCTCTCCAGACCTTTAAGTCTCGACTTAAAACTCATCTAATCACTCTGTTCTCTAAATAACTCATTTACCTTTCTGCTTCTCAATTTCCAGATTTCTGTCTGTATGACACATGACCACCTTCTTAACATAATTGATGTTCATCATATGATTGCATGACCTCTTGTTGTTAATTATCTGACTGATTGTGTATGTCATTTTTAATAACTATTAAATAGTTTATAGGTTTATATTCATGTTTGGTATGTTTGTGTTTGAGAATTGAATGATGATATCAGTCAATTCTTAGTCAAATGTATCATATTCTTATTATAGAAATCATGTGTAACTTACACTTTGCAAGAGTGGGGAAATTTGGACCATGTGACTAATAACACGTTGATTTATGTATTGGAAGGAGAAAAAAAGCAACCCCCCCGAGCTATAAGACAATGTCTAATTGGTCAAGACATCATTTGAGATGTGTCCAACAGCCAAGTTTAAAAACTCAGGACACCAACAAATTTAGCCTTTTGGAGTTTTGCCACCACTTTCAAATTCAATAATAATTATGAATTTTTCCACTTATGTGTTAAAATGTATGGTGTTTTGTGTAAAATGAGACCATTTTTATCCATTTAGCCAGATGTATGTGGGCAAGGGACTCTTTTAAATTCAGGTTTGCCAAAATCAGTAAAAAAATCCAAAATATGCTGCAGAGCTGAAGAGGTCAGGATCACAGGTAAGAATTACTTATATTACGAAGGAATCTTCTCCTTTATCTGAATCTTCAAGTGTTTCTTCAGGACTGATGCTCAATGAAACGGAAAGCCTGAGCCGCTTCTTCCCAGTGTGAACGAAGGAAAGTGACAGATTTTTTTGGGGGGCTCTGTTTTTGCTGCTTTGTTCACATCCATCGGGTCTACAAGAAACATTAAATCATATGAGATTTCAATTGAGAGACAAATGTGAAATGAAAAGTGATGAAAACACCAAAGTCCAGATCACTGATGAGTTCAATAGTCATTTTAATCATTAAATCTGGTCGACAACTGCTGTGCACGATTATGATCTATTTTAATGTCATGAAGATCATTTGTGTAATAAATGAAACTCTAGATGGCACAGACCTGACATGTAATGTGCTAACACTCACATCGTTTCCTACACAGCACAAGCTTATTGACATCTAAGCTATG
>NW_015660504.1:1847-3408 GCF_001515625.1 Sinocyclocheilus rhinocerous | reverse complement strand
AGATAGAGGTTTAAAAGAAGGATTTTTTTATGTTTATTATTTTGGCATGGTCTGCCCCTGAAGATTTTTCCCTCATTAATAAAATTCTATTGATTTGCGTCTCTCTGGTAGTGATCCTCATTCTCCCATCTTCACTCTTCACTGTGTTCACTTTTCTGCTTGTTCAACAGAGAGTGCTATATGCGCTGCACTTTCTGTCATCAAAAAAAGCGTCTGCCAAAGGCATTAATGTAAATGTCTCACATGGAAAAAGTGTGTGAAAAGTGTGACTTTCATTGGACTATAACACACAAACAACTTGCTAATCAGGGCTTACACAAGTAGTTCAAAGTGTAATCTTTAATGCTGGTTTCACTTGCGCCACCAAATGCTCTCAGCAGCTCTGGACAAGAGACACAAAGTTATCTTATTGTTTATCAGATTTCTTTAAAAAAGCGTCTGCCAAAGGCATTAATGTAAATGTCTCACATGGCAAAAGTGTGACTTTCAATGGACTATATCCCACAAACAACTTGCTAATCAGGGCTTACACAAGTAGTTCAAAGTGTAATCTTTAATGCTGGTTTCACTTGCGCCACCAAATGCTCTCAGCAGCTCTGGACAAGAGACACAAAGTTATCTTATTGTTTATCAGATTTCTTTAAAGGGCAAAGAAAATAGCTGAACTATTCTCTGAGAAAATAAGCATTGCTTCATTATTGAGTGAATATTCCAGCCCAGTATGAACATCTGTTTCTATTCAAAATCAGCTTAAATCAAACATTTGTGTTTAGTGTGAAAAGACCTTCAGGCTTCCCAGCTCACCTGCACTTTAGGCTTTCATGGGTCAAATTCATATAAAAGAAAGTTCAATGTCAAAACAATTAATTTAATATATGATTAATTTAGTCTTTTTTATTCTCAACTTAAGTGTGTTGAGCACACTTTGAGTGTTTTACAAAAGCACAGAGGAGAAGAGAAAATCACAAACAGTTTAGTTACACAATATAATGAAATACAACAAGAGTGACCTGAGTAGTCTCAGACATCCGAATTCAGAGTGTAGAAGAATCATTTTAACTATCAAAACCACCGAATCAATCAATTACTGTATTAAAACAAACACAACAAACAGTTAGTATGTTATTGTTTATAAAGCTTTTATTCAAGATTCACATTTAAGTATTTTGATATATCATTGGAGCACAAACGATCTATTTTCTCTCGTCTCAGAACAGTATATGGTAACTTTTAAAATGTAACTTTTAAAAACAGTTATATGAACACATAAATCAATTAGTTGTTACCTCTATCCATTTATATTCACCAGGATCTGAGATATGAGATATTATTAAGTCTTGCTTTTAATAAAAACAACCTATTTTGTATCATTAAAAAACATTTTCATATTTTATAGCATATGAATGACTGAATTGTATCTGTGTTGTTTCAAGGGGAAAAGCATGAACTGTTTGTGAATTCCATTTTACAGATTAGACAATCAAGACTTCACAATATTGTTATTTCAGCAGCATGACAAACAAAACAGTTATTTAAACTGGGAATAAATAACTTAAAGAAA
>NW_015660504.1:0-1648 GCF_001515625.1 Sinocyclocheilus rhinocerous | reverse complement strand
AAATATTGTAAACATGAAAAACTCTTTCCACACAAATAACATGAATGTGGTTTCTCCTTTGTATGAACTCTCAGGTGATTCTTCAGCTCTGAAGCCCACAACAATGTTTTGCTGCATTGATCACATGTGTACAGTTTCTGTCCAGTGTGGATGTTAATGTGTCTCTTAAGGTTTGATGATTGAGTAAAACTCTTCCCACACTGATCACAAGTGAATGGATTCTCTCCACTTTTGACATGATTTTTCTCCTCAACTTCACTCAATTCTTCTTTCTCCTCATTATCTTCAATCAACTCTGCAACAAAAGTAAAAACAGTAAATCTTCATTAACTTGTTAAAAAATGAACCCTGATATAACAGCAGAAAGTAGACAATTGTATTACAAACTTTTGATCATTTTGATGTCGTCCCTGAAACTTTCCATGAATGAGGTACACTGCTTTTCTAATTATTAGTTTTCAATCAACACAAACTCAGCACACCTGAAAAAATGATAGGTGCGTAGGAAAATCCAATTTTCCAAAATATAAAACTATCAGTACTTGATAAAGTATTTTCTTATTTTCCTTGTTTATGTATGTTCATTGCTTAATCTTATGATTGTGAGGTTTAATTAACTGTTTTGTCTGAATGAATAAGAGATAAGTGGGAATGTTAATGGAAACTCAAGGTTTATGGGATGTTATTGTGTTTGGTAAAACACTACTTGTTGGATTTGTGCTGGTCAGATGAAGTCTGAGCATTGAAACATATGCAACTAAGATTTTTCAATAAACTTAGCTCCTTTTTATAATCATCACTTCGTCTCCTGCTTCTGCTCTTCTCTGGCTTTGCTCAGTCAGCTTCTAGGCTCATAGCATTAAATTGAATTTAAGTTACTGAAAAAAGCACAAATGTCAGGGCATGTCAAAACTACTCCAGGGCCCCAAAACACCCTCAGACCCCAGAGGGTTAATTCTTTGTATGTACCACAAACAGTCACTAACTCTGCTCTTCTCTAAGATCAGGAATCAAATGCATGACGTGATAAATGAGTATCTACCCAGAATCTGCACTGGAGATGAGAGAAGTGTATTTATCAATGTCTCCACCTTCAAATACTCAAACCATGACCAAAATATCCAAATGCAGTCTTTCTCCACTCCTACACACACTAGTGCTCTTAACAGAGAGCAGAAGCTGCAGTGGAAAGCCCATGTTTTTCATGTCATTCTTTTCCGGTCACAACAGCAGCATTCACTTCAGCAACAGGTTGATTTTCAGCTGTAAGAATGAACACAATGTCTTTCATGTCTTCAGACATTACCTGTGGTGATTCCAGTGAACAGCAGCATGGGTCTGCCGAACCCCTGTCCTTACGACTATAGTTTGAGATTTGTAGAGCGTCCTGAGTTTATCTGACAGCACAGAGTTTAATTTGACTTCAGCTGCTTTACAGCCATTTCAGTTTCATCCAGTCTATTAAATTCAATCAAGTCTCTTTGTACAATTCATGTTATTCATTCTTGAGTGATTTCTCTGAAATGTTTTGGTTCATTTTAAACTGTTTGTTTAATTATTTTAGCAATAAAAATGCCAAGCTTTAAAAGTGCACTTCAAAAAGAGAAATGTATTTCTTACAGTATCTCTGTCAGTTTGATTCCTCTTT
>NW_015660503.1:288516-304587 GCF_001515625.1 Sinocyclocheilus rhinocerous | reverse complement strand
TCTCGTCGCTCCGGCCGGACAGGGCATCACAGTATGGTATGGGGCCATACTGTGATGGTGGACATGTTTTTATCATGTGTTCATCACAGTATGTATGAGCTGCAGTGCAGGTAATCTGACATTTAATCAGATCAAAGTCAAACAGGAAAAGTCCAGTGAGAGTCACCTTCACCTCTGCTGTAGTGAGCTGCTTTGGTTTAAGGATCGTTACAGTTTATCACCTTCACTGGACTGCTGACACAGAACATTCAATTTCTATTGCAGCAGCATCTAGTTTGTTTATTTAAAAAAGAAAAAAAACTGGGAAGTCAGACAACATCTGCATCCAACAATGAAAAACATTTGGTGTAGAAACAATTTTAATTTAGAAACTGCTTGAGAATTTCACAAATAAATGCAAAAAACAGCAAGTAACATTAAATTGTACATTAAATTTATGAAGTAGAAAAACTGAAATAGTATGTTCTTGTAAACCATACAATAATTTTTGTTTTATTTACAACTTTGAAAAGTCTTTGACAGCGCAATCTACTGTAGCAGTTTTGTTTATTTTAAAACTATCAAAAGCCATATTATTCACTATCCTGCAAATCTCAATAGTCATAAATGGTGAAAAGTGATACAGGTGATCACACTTGAGCATCAAATTAAATACACATTTATGTATGAGTTTCACTGTCAAATGGTTTCTCAGTTAAAAAGTAAATATAATAATCGGTATATAAGCACCGGATATGTATAACCCACAGTGCAATAATTTATCATGTTCATGCTAAGAAATGGAAATGTAGACAAAGGCAAATCCTAATTTCTCTTATTTGCATGAGGATTGTGGATGTGGATTTTTTGCATGCAGAAATGGATGAACAACAATGCAAAGAACAGCTACATTTGTTTGCTTTTGTTTTTCTGAGTAATTTTCAGTTCATGTTTGACAAACGGTCTGTTGTTCAGGGCAATGCCACTTCAATGTGTTTGAAACACAGTCCTAGGCTTTGTGTGTTTGAATGAACCTTGAATGACCGATACAGTCCTACAGACATTGTTTCAAAACAACAACAAAAATATAAAACCACAAACCCATTGCCTCTGCATGTGATTTGGTGTTATGCATTTTAAACAGAAGATAGTTAACTACAATGGGAAATATATGTCTTCTTTTTATGTGTTGTTTAATCCTTGTTCGACAATATGATAACAGTAACTTGAATGCAGTCAATCTGGTTGCATTTCTCCATCCTTTCTGAAAATAATTCATATTAACCGAATCTGACTTCATGTACGTTGACATCACTGACCATGATTGTAGCATAATGCTTGTTACAGTACTGTCATTTTTCTCATTTTTATTGAACATGTGTCATAGTGTCTTGAAACCAATTAAATGACTTATTTCAATGGATTTCTTTTAAAATTATGTTCACAAAATATTATAAAAATAAAGCAATGAAATTGCAACATTTTAATATTTTGTAAAGGCACCTTTTGTTAGTTTTATGTTATTTGGGCCAAACAAATGAAAAAAAAATGTGTAGAAATTGTTAGTAAATATTACAATTACAAAGAAACAACAAGTAAGACATTGAATTATTTGTGAGATTTTGGTGTAGTCCTGTAAAATATTTTATTAACATCATTTTTTTTTTCACAGAGTATTTACCAACTTTAACAACTCTCTTCAGACTGATATTGGTCCTTTTTCCAAACATATTTGCTTCAGGTTGTTCTTGTTTGTAGAACGAATCTTAAATCATTTATAGAAATTACAGAAATATGTAATTATTCTGCTTGATGCTTTTTTTCGTATATAACTGAATTCTAAAGAGTAATAGAAACACTTAACAAAACATATATTTTATTTGTTTGCTTAATTACTCAAAAAAATCATTTTCTTGATGTGACTTAAGATCATAATGTTTTCAAAATTATATTGATTTTTTCTTTTTCTTTTTCTTTTCCTTTTTAAATTTGTTTTGCTTTTATATGCATCATTCTTGATTTAGAATAGCAGCATATGAACAACTAGAGTTGGATTTTACATTCATGTGAAGGGTTTCATGCAGCTAATATTCTAATATATATTGACAATATAGCTAACATAGACAGAGATGCCTTTAAGACTGTAATATTTTTCCTTAAAAAAATGTAAACTTCAAAACAGCCACATGTCTGCCTTCCCAGCTTGTTTAAATAAAATAGATCTGCTGTAGGATTTGAATGTTCTCTGAGAGCAGCCCAGTGAAGGTGATAAGCTGTTCAGTGCTCAACCATCCTTAAACCAAAGCAGCTCGCTACAGCAGAGATGAAGATGATTCTTACTGGACTTCTCCTGTTTGTTCTTTATGGATTAACAACAAATAGTACTGGATTTGCACTTTTATGTGACCACTCCAGTGACCTGTGCTTTTGCTCGGAAGTTTTGCAAAGAGTTTTATAACAACCTGTCTATAGTCTCTAACAATGAGGATCTTCAGATGCTTGAATAGGCAGCTGGAGGAAAATATGGTGATAGCTGGATCAACAGCCAGGAAAACTCATGCAAGTTACTGAAGTATGAGGACACCATTAACTCAGTGGTGGGGTTCCTACTAGAAAATCTTCCATTTTGTACAGACACTCATGGGGTTCGTTGGGGACGAGCTTCATGTTCGAATAAATACCCTTTCTTCTGCCATGTGAACTTCATTCTGGTGCAGGAGAATAAGACATGGGAGGAAGCTCTGGTGTACTGCCGGTCTCACTACACTGATCTGGCTTCTTTTCATTGTGGTTGGCCAGTAAATCAGATTAAAAATGAGACTAATGATGCCCAGACAGACAGGGTTTGGACAGGCCTGCGCTTCTTGGATGGAGACTGGTTTTGGCTGAATGTGAAGAATGTACAGAACAACCTCCCTCTGCCAACATGCCCAACTGAGCCGCACCGCTGTGGAGCCCACAACACCAAGACAGAGCGATGGTAGAACAGAGACTGTGAGGAGAAACTCAACTTTCTTTGTATAAAGAAATAATGGCAAGTGATGAAAAAAAAAGCTTTCACTTTATCTGAAGATTATGTTTGATACTATGAATGTCAAAAATATAAAAGCACATAAAAGTATTTTCATACACTTGAGAATTTTGATTAAAAAAAATGCATGTTGGTCACTAATTTACCTTTTCTTTTTTCTTAACAGTAAAGTGAGCAAACAAAGGCATTGCTCTGAAACCAAGAGGACATGAGGATGTGGCTGCATTCATTTTTGTTAATCTAAAGATTTTGAAAAACCTGTTTAACTTAAAACATTTTTCTTTGTATTTAACTGTGATGTTTGTAACAGGAAGATCTAATAATGTTAGAAAAAAATTTTTTTTTTATCAGTTAGTAAATGGACTTTTGTCTATAAGATCTGTGCATTCTAACCTGACACATTCAGACGCAAGTTTTCACATTTGAGACACGTTTTTTTTCCTAGTCTAAATGGATATGTGTCTCTACTGATCACTTCCTCCATAATTTTGAAAGTCGTAAATAAATGTGCCTTATGTGTTGATTAATGCTGAAAATGATAGCTAAACTTGCACTTTTTACTGTTGTGTTTACTAATGTGCAATGTTCCTGTAAATCTAAACTGAATAAATGAAATGTCTCCTTAAATACAGTCAACAGCTTTTGTCCTTATAGCTTATGTCCTTATATTACTATATGCCCTAGTATGTCCTTATATTACTTTTCCAGATCAAGACCGGTAAAAAAAACGGAGTCTTATTGCAGATAATTGCGGCAAACTAAAACTGAGAAAAATAAAGATAAAATGTATTATACATCTATAAATTATATATATATATACAAATCACGTTTTCAGGGGAGCCCATGTCTTATTAAGGGGAGCCGAGCTCCCCCTAGCTCCCCCGTAGTTCGCACCCTGTATATATATATATATAAGCAGCTAAAATAATAAAAATTGTGCCTGTGTCCAAATATATATGGACCTAACTGTATATGAAATCTGAATTCCAAATAATAATGTATACCCTTTTTAAATTTTTTTTTGTATATATAAGATGTCAGAAAATTGTAGTGACTCCTATAAAAATGTACACTTTCCAGATACCAAAATATTCCTATTGTCCTCATGTGCCTAAGAGTGGAAATGCAAACACTTCCAGTAAATAATCAACATCAAATGAACTGTAGAAAAATCCTTTTACAGAAAGCTTATGCATTGAAAGAACAGGTAGGTTTCTTTTTGACAAGGCATTCTTACAGTGTCTTGGCCTGATGGATTTTGTACAATGCAATATCATTAAAAACATATTGTGAAAACAGCATCATTTGTGAAGTATTATGTGAAATGAATATTTTATATAACAGAGATCTAATATTTGTTTAAATAATGCATGAAATGGAATGGATGTATATAGTTCAACAAAGTAGTTCAATAGGTTTTGTAAGTAACGAGTTGTCGTATTTGATGTAATTTACTTGTATCGTTAGATATGAATAATACATTCAAATGGACAGCAGACATTAGAGTTTATGTTTGGGTACACCTACAGTAGATATGAATCGTGAGTGGGTAATACAGTTAGCCATGTTTTAAAACAAAAAGCTGTCCCCAATACTGCTGTCATGATACACATATTATCATGTTTTTTTCTGATTATTCAATCTTTTGATTTCTATTCCCCTCTTTAGATCAGGTTTCTCTACAGCACATCACATGTACTGCAGAGGATTGTCATCATCAGGAAGCTCCTAGCAGCAGCTCTGACATCCTCTCCTCTTCTGAGGACCAGCAGATGCAGGAGCATCCTCAGTCTTGTGTTGATGATAGTCCAGTTAATCTGTCAGAGGGTGAGATTGTGTCCCCGCTGACAGAACAACAGGACAATGATGTGGTCACGGGAACTGAGGGTGATTTTATTGCTATAACCCAAAACATTCACACATAGGCCTTGTAGGGATTTCTTAATACCACAAATTCAGGTGGACCTCGAATTTTCAGATTCAAGTCCTTTCAAACCCTGAATGAATTAATAATAATTAATTCCCTAAAATTAAGTAATCAAAGACATTACAGCCTACTTTGTTTATGGCTGCTTGATATGTATCATCATGAACATTTTTAGGTTAAAATGTTTATGTATAAAGGAAAGTATGTGTAATGGCAATGATTAGGTAATGGCCACATTTATTTGAAATTTTCCATAATATTTAATCACCATTTAGCTTTCTTTCCAAAATAATTTTTGTATTCCTACAGTGTGTCTAATGGACTTTTAAAAGCACAAATATTCCATATAGTATCTAAATATAGGGCTAACTAATATTAGGCCATTAATATTACTCGTATAGGAGAATTAGAAAAAAAATGTTCAGTTTAGATTTAGAAAAGCATATTACCTTGCAGAAATTTAATCTGTCTTTGAAACGGAAAAATATGTGTCTGTTTGAAATTTTATCCCAACTACGGTTATTTATCTTTTAATAGACATGTGTTCAAACTACAACAACGGTATCTGCCTAGCTTGTCAAAAGGTGAGATCTTTACAAACAAGGCCAACAGTAATTATATATATATTATATATAATTAATTATATATATCATGTGAAACAGAAAATGATAGGCTACTTTATTTATTTTTTTTTTTTTTTTTTTTTAATCAAAATGAGCAGGTGTAAAGGAACTTGAAGGCAGTAGTCAAATGTCTCTCTTGCAGCCATTTGATCAATGCCTGCCTGCATCCCAATCCTGAGGACAGAATTCCTCTTGACAGGCTTCTTCTCCATGACTGGTTCAAGGTACCTATAATCATCAACAACAACAAAAGATTTTGTAGAAATGACAAGTTCTGAAATATGATTTCTTAGGTTCTAAAATTCTGAACTTTCAGTTCTAATTCTGAACTTTTAGTCTGTTTTTTACTTCCTGTTTTTTAACACCTCAGCACCAGACCTCTCAGCTTCACCCACTCGTTCCCAATCAGCCATACCCTCAACGCTCATCACTGCACCCCATAGAAGCCTTCACTTTACCACAGCACATTGTCTAGTCTCATCGATCACTACCTTGTGATTACTTACCTGACTGCTTACCTAAACACTTACCAGTGGATTATCCCGTTTTCTATCTTCGTCTGTCTTCACTGTTCCCCATTGTACCAACCTGCCCCTGCAAGATATATTGACTTTTATCACTCAAGCTAAGTTTGATGATAATCTCTGAGCTAAGTTCCTCACCTGTTGATATTGCTTGTTTCTCGTTTTACCTGCTAACCTAACCACAACCTCTGTTGTGGAAGTTACCTCTGTGTATCCTCCTATGCTGGTGATAGAAGACCAGACCAAAGATGCTGAGAAGTGTGGATCCAAGTCAAGTCAAGTCAAGTCACCTTTATTTATATAGCGCATTTAACAATACAGATTGTGTCAAAGCAGCTTTACAGTATGAAATAGTAAAATCATGTGTCAATAATGCAAAAGGACAATAGTAAACATTACATTTTCAGTTGAAGGCAGTTCATCATTGAATTCAGTGATCCCAGTCAAAAATTTGATCTCACAATGATGTCACCATGAGCTCACATGATACTCATGATGTGGTCACAATGTGTGGGTCACAGTGAGCTAAAAGTGTAACCACACAACACACTCACTGTGTGCTCATACTATGTTCACAATGTGAGGTCACAGCACACTCACTGTGTGCTCATACTCTGGTCTATGTGAGGTCACTGCACACTCACTGTGCGCTCATATGTACCGTGTGAACTTGCAAGTACGATGTCAGAGACTGTAATATGCTCTGGTCCCCTCCCTGCATACCGTGGTGACGAGGTACATAGCAGACTGTCGTCACTCAATGGCTGGATGTCTAAGTGGTGTCCGCAGAATAACATAGGTTTCACAGATAATTGGACGAGTTTTTGGGGCAGACCTGACCTGTTGAAAAGAGATGGTCTTCATCCCTCCTGGGGTGGTGCCGCTCTTCTGTTTAGAAATATGGCACATAGTCTTAGAGTTTGTACTTGATTAACTGGGACCCAGGTCAGGAACCAGACAGGCTGGCTAAACCGACCGTCTGCTAGCCACCTCACATCACAGAAGTCAGTTAATTCTCAGCACATAGAGAACCTTTCGCCTAGATATCACACTATAGAGACTGTGTCTGCTCCCCAAACTAGAAAATACTAAAAAAGTCCAAACCAATTTAAGAGTAACAATTTAATTGATGTTCAACAAATAAAAAACAGATATAATACAGATAAACAATTGATAAAGCTTGGCTTAATGAATATTAAATCCCTTTCTACAAAAGCGCTTTTTGTAAATGAAATGATCACATATCATAAATTAGATGTGCTCTGTTTGACAGAAACCTGGCTAAAACCTGATGATTACATTATTTTAAATGAGTCTACCCCCCAAGATTACTGTTATAAACATGAGCCGCGTCTCAAAAGGTAAAGGGGGAGGTGTTGCTAAAATTTATAACAATATTTTCAGTCTCTCTCAGAGGGCGGGCTTCAAGTATAACTCGTTCATATAACATTATCCAGAGAAACAAGTGTTAATGATAAATCCCCTGTGATGTTTGTACTGGCTACTGTATACAGGCCACCAGGGCACCATACAGACTTTAATAAATAATTTGCTGATTGTATATCCGAGTTAGTGCTGGCTGCAGATAACGTTTTAATTGGTGATTTTAATATCCATGTTGATAATGAAAAAGATGCATTGGGATCAGCATTCATAGACATTCTGAACTCTGTTGGTGTTAGAAAACACGTGTCAGGACCTACTCATTGTCAAAATCATAGTCTAGATTTAATACTGTCACATGGAATTGATGTTGATGGTGTTGAAATTATGCAGCCAAGCGATATCATCTCAGATCTACCATATATATCAGGATATACATATACATACACATATATATATATACACATATACATATTAGGGATGGCTCGATACCACAATTTTGACTTCGGTCCAAAACCTCAGAACAACTTGATGTAACAGAAACTATGGACTCTCTCTTTTCTAGCATTTTAGATATGGTTGCTCCTTTACGCATAAGGAAAATTAAGTAAAACAGTCTGACACCTTGGTATAATGAGCACACCCGCACCCTAAAGAGAGCAGCTCGGAAAATGGAGTGCAGCTTGAGGAAAACAAAACTAGAGGTATTTCGTATTGCTTGGCGGGAAAGTACCCTATCCTACAGAAAAGCATTAAAAACTGCTAGATCTGATTACTTTTCGTCTCTTTTAGAAAAAAACAAACAAACATAACCCCAGGTATTTATTCAATACAGTGGATAAATTTACGAAAAATAAAGCATCAACTGTCAGGGAGTCTCTGTCACCAGTCACCAGCTCTGGACTCCATGTCCCAGAATCCTCCCTGGCTTACACCTGTTTGCAGTCACGATCACCACTCACACCAGATCACACTCATCTGTATTCTGATCACCTGCACCTGCCGTCTCCAATCAAGCCACCTTCAAAAGCACGCTCCTTCCAGTCACCCACGTTCCGGTCTACCGTTCACCTCCTTGAATTATTCCAGACTCCCTTTACGGTTCTTACCTGTGTGTACGTACTCCTAGATCCTCCAATGATCCGCTGACATTTCCTTCCTCCGTTCCTGGTCCTCTATCTCCAACGAACCTGCAAAGAGATCACACATCAGCATTCAGCTAAGAACCTTTGAACTGTTCAATGTATTGGATACTCACCTGCCATAGCTCCTTACGATCTGCTTCTCCGAACCTGTCAATAAACCTGCCTGTTCACTCACCTACCTGTTGTCTCTGGCTTGATCTGTGACATCAACAGGTGTTGACATTTCCCAACAGCACAACAGTAATGACTTCATGAATTACTTTACTTCCCAGATCGATACTATTAGAGATAAAATTGTAACCATGCAGCCGTCAGCTACAGTATCGCATCAGATAGTGCGCCATAGATCCCCTGAGGAACAATTCCACTCATTCTCTACTATAGGAGAGGAATAATTTTATAAACTTGTTAAATCATCTAAACCAACAACATGTATGTTAGACCCTATTCCATCTAAGCTCCTAAAAGAGGTGCTTCCAGAAGTCATAGATCCTCTTCTGACTATTAATTCGTCATTGTCATTAGGATTAGGGATGGCTCGATACCACTTTTTCAGAACCGATAACGATCCGATACCAAAAATTCTGAGTATCTGCCATTACCGATATCAATCCGATACCAGCGCAGTTTTTTTTTAATGAGTGTAGGATTTCTATACCTCAATGTGTAGGTCGATCATCACTCTTTTGTATGTTACACACAATCTACTAAATATAGACACTATATAGGATTTGGATCGGTCTCGTCTGACCGATACCCCGATCCAGCAGAAAATGCCATTATCGGAGTGATACCAATACTGAATATCGGATCGACGCACCCCGCGTTCGACACTATTGACCACAACATTCTTTTGAATAGACTAGAAAACGTTGTTGGCATTAGTGGAAGTGTATTAGCATGGTTCAAATTGTACTTATCTAATATTGTACTCATCAATTTGTAGCAATGAATGAAGAGGTATCATATCGATCACAAGTGCAGTATGCAGTACATCAAGGCTCAGAACTAGGGCTGTTACTTTTCACGCTTTACATGACACCCTTGGGAGATGACACGTTGGCTTTCACTGTTATGCTAATGGTGGATCAGCACCTAGAGAGGACCTCTACAGCCCTGAATGTCAGTGGCGATCAGGACAACTAGATGAGCCCCAGAGACAGATCCCCAGTGTAGACCTTGTCTCCTAGACGGCCACCAGGACAAGACCACAGGAACCAGTTGAGTCCTCTGCACAATGTGACTTTGCTGCAGCCTGGAACTGAACTGCTGGTTTCGTCTGGCCCGAGGAGAACTGGCCCCCCCGACTGAGCCTGGTTTCTCCCAAGGTCTCCCTGAAAGCGAATCGCCAGTCGAGCCTGGCCAGGCTCTCTTCGGTCCTGCTGTTGTGCTAATACAGCAGCGCTGCGACAATAAGGAAAAGGAGGATGAGGGTTTTAAACTTTGACTTCCTAGGAAGCCTGCGCTGCGCCAGATTCCCTCTGTGCGGCCGGATAAAAATAAAAAAAATAAAAAACCCTAACCCCACTCCCACTGACTTAAAGCATAGGGTCCGGCTTGTTGCACGGCCACAGGTGGCTTTGAGTTAAAGTTCACGGGCGGCCAGCCCTCTGGACACCAGTTCTGCCCCTCATATTTCCCCGTTATCTGTTATCTGTCGGCGGAGTCAGGGGGTTCAGTGTTGGCACGGGCTTCACTGTTCCCGGTGTAGCCCAGTGTGTGTTTCCCCGTTTTCAGAGGGGAATACAGTGAGGAAAAAGTGCACAAGCAGTGTCACCACACAGCTCCCTTCACACTTCTCTCACAAATTCAATAAAGGCTTTGGTCTCAGTGTTGCCCAACACACAAAAAAGATACAAATCAAACGAATCACATGAATTCGTTAATAAGAGAGAACATCTCTTTACAGCCCCACATGCTGTTCCTTCGTTAGGTACCACAAATGAGCAAACCGGCTGAACTAGCAGCTCTAAGCAGTTCTCCGGTTTGTGTGGGGATGCTCGTGAATCACGTACAGTCTGGCTGTCTTTGTCAACTCCCGAATGGGTGATTCACACAATAACAAAGGGGTTCAGACTTCAGTTTGCAAAAGACCCAATGTTCTTTTGACAGTGTTCTCATAAGGAAGAAGGCTCTGCTCACATTCTGAAAGACGAAATCCCCTTCCTCCTCGAGAAAGGCGTTGGTTCGAATGTCTCCCCCGCATTTAAGCAGACTCTCGTTATTTCCTAGTTCCAAAGAATGACGGTTCTCTCCGTCCTATTCTGGATCTCAGTGTTGAACAAACATTTGAGGAAATACAATTTCAGCAGGCGCAATGATATTACGCAGCACCTGAAAATAGGCTTATTGGAAGTTACCTAGCTGGGGACTATGTTCAGGCGCTGCGCTAGAAAATCGCAACTTTTCATTTTCCGTCGGTCTTAGTACATGATGTAACTACAGAAGAGTCAAGTTTTAAATAGGAAAAATATAGAAACTCTTTGTGGTCATTTTTGTTCCTTTAACACATGGCTCTCTCTTACATTCAGTAATCCATTGGTTCACATCAATCGATCTAAAAAGATGCTTTTTTCCACATAAGCATTTATTCTCCACACAGGAAATTCTTTCATTTCGCCAACCAAGGCGTGTGCTAAGAATTCACAGTTCTCCCCTTTCGGGCTTGCTCAAGCCTAGGATGATCTGTCTGTGTGCGTGAGAATAGCGGGTCTCAAGATCCTGACATATATAGACGATTGGCTGATTAAAGCAGATTCAAGAGAGAAAGTGATGCAAAACACAGCCCGTGTGCTCGCTCACGTCACAGCGTTCAGCGTCAGAGTGAATGTGAGCGAAAACAATTTCACTCCTGCCCAGAATGTGATATTTCTGTGTCCGGAGCTGAACTGCATTACAAGTGATGCAAAAAGTGATGCAAAACACTGTCCGTGTGCTCGCTCACGTCACGGCACTTGGCTAAAGAATCAATGTGAGCAAGAGCGATTTCACTCCTTCCCAGAATGTGATATTTCTGTGTCTGGAGCTGAATTCCAGGACAACGTGCGCGCACCTGTTGCAAGAGCGCTTTCTCTTCATCATGAATTGCCTCTTGCAATTCAGGGAAGGAGCGAGCGTGAAGATTCGCACGTCTCAGACTACAGGGTCTTATGGCTTCGGCTGTCCATGTCCTGCCTCTGGGCTGTCTGAGGCAACACGCCCTCGTCTTTTTCATAGATTTATGAAGGGCGCTCGCCGTTCCCTTCCAGTCACTAGAAGGGTAGTTCCAGAATAGGAACTCTCCATAGTGCTGGATGCCCTATCTCAACAGCCGTTTGAGCCCCAGGGAGATATCTCCTGTAAGCCTCTGTCTTTCAAGACAGCTCTGCACCTGGCCTTGGCTTCCGCCAAACATGTCAGTGGTTTGCACGTGCTCTCTGTTCATCCCTCGTGCACTAATTCTCTCGCAGTGGAGATAGGTTTTTCTCAGGCGTAACCCAGCCTTTATGCCAGAATGCTTCCCAGCTTTCACGTGTAAAGTGTTTGAGCTTCTGCTTTTCACCCTCCTCTGTGGAGGATCAGAGGCTAAATGCTTTAAGTCCTGTTGTGCGAGGACCAGCCGACAGGACCAGCCCTTTCAGGAGGAGTGATCAACTCTTTATCTAATGGGCCCCCTGAACATGTGGAAAATCCATTTCTAAGTAATGCCTCTCTCATTGGCTTGTGGAAGCCATCTCTCTGGCATATGAATCAAATGGAGTGCAGCCATGTGGGCCTCAGAACGCAATTCACTAGGGCCATAGTGGCCTTGCGGGCTCCGTTTAAAGGGGTTTCCTTGCAGGATATTTGTGTACAAGCTGGGCCTCTCCACACACATTTGTCAAATACTACCAACTTGATGTTACCCACACCCCAGTAGCTTACTCTGTTTTAGTTGTGGGCTCTTTGTAGCCTTGTGCCCTTAGACCCTTTACACCTTTTTAAGCCTGGGTTGTCCCATTAAGCAGGTCATCTTTACCCTCCCCTGACACATTATTATATTTTTATATGTATGTATATGTCAATATATACATATGTATATTTCTATAATATATGCCTTGGCATTATGTTTGTTGTCAGGTCTCGTATGCATGTTACCACATGTCATTTCTTACATGGCCGGTATTGCATTCTCACTTTGTGTGGGGTCAGATACTTGGTGACATGTCAAGCACCGCCTTGCCAGGTGACCATCCTCTGGCTTACAGGGCCTGGCTGAGAGTGTACTGGGCAACCGTGGGGTTGTCCATATCACCCATAGGTGGATCTCGAACACGAGATGATGAAAGAGAACAATAGGTTACTGTTCGTAACCCCGGTTGTTCACATTGTTGTTTTAAATGTTTAAAACAACAATGTGAACAGCTATACAAAAAAATCGGAAATTGAGCACTAAAGCCTCATTCAGACTGTCAGCCCAAATCCGATTTTTGTGCAAATCCGATTGAAATCCGATCATATTTAGATAGTCTGAATGGCAACGAACTACATGAAATCCGATTTGCGCAAATCCATTTCGAGCTACATTCGTATGTGGTTTGGAATCCTATTCAAATCGCATTTCTGGAATTCTGTTTCAGTCTGACCGGTCGGACCGGTCAAGTCCTCACGTAAACACGTCAGATGTTTTTGCAGAAAACATGCTGAACATCTTTGCAGAAACAAGCTTGTGTCATTGTGAAGTGCAAGTCAAGCGGAAAAACACAATATACTACTAGTATACATACCTCTTTGAGTTTTGAAAGTTGTGGAGATGGCAGCACGGATTAAAGCCGCACATTCCAGCTTCCTGCGTTTCTGCCGCTGCCTCACAAGACGAAATATAATAATACTGTACAGCGCAACCGTGACAGCAACATGTTGTCAGACCATAAGACAACATCTGTATTGCAATGCAAACTTGCTGTTGCTGTTGTTTTTAGCATAGGCATAACAACGCAACGGCATTACCATAGAAACCAATGCACATTCCGTAAAAATGAAAGAGCGCTTAATGAAACACAAATCGGATATGAACAGTTGCGATACGCTGTGTGGACAGTCAGTTATTCAAATCTGATTCCATCCAGTTATGCACAAAATTGGATTTGGGCTGACAGTCTGAACAAGGCTTTAAGGCTCGCAGTGTGAACGTAGTCATAGAAACTTCCAGGCAAATGTGTTGGAGCTGGTTGGAGCTAAACTCTGCAGGACATTGGCCCTCCAGGAACAGATTTAGGCACCCTGCAATAGAGAAACATAAGCATTTATATTATAATGAATGCCTATGTTTCTATATTATAATTATACTATATTATAATAGTCTTCAATGCAACATTTGCTTAAAAAACAAAAAAGAAAAGTAAGTGCATTGGTTTAAGGTTGTGGGGTGGTTACGTGCTTCCGAAAATAGTGTGTCTTCAGCTGCTGCTTGAAAGTTGTGATGGGTCTCAACATTTCAAGAGGAGGTTGGCAGTTCATTCCACTTGAGAGGAACAGAGAGGGTAAAGATTTAGGAGGATAAATGTGTGCCTTGTTGTGAAGGAACAACAAAGCTGCTCGTTCAGCGACAGTAGCTTTAGGAAGCAATGCATACACTTGTAGGAGTGATTTGAGATAGGGAGGTGCAGTGTCAGTGGCAGTCCTGGAAGCCAGCATCAAAAGCTTAAATTTGATTCCTTCAGCAACTGGGAACCAGTAGAGTGAGATCATTTTAAATGAAATTATCAAACAAATCCCAAATATAAAAATAACAATGTGTGTGTGTTCTTCATCACTGCAAAGGATATCTCAATAAGAACGTATCTGAAGATGTAATCAGTCTGTCAGCATCGAATATGTATCTAATAGTGCAATAACTGATGACATCATGTTCATTCTAAGAAATGTAAATGTTGACAAAGGCAAATCCTAATTTCTCTCATTTGAATGATTGTTGACGTGGATTTTCTTTGCATGCAGAATTGGATTAAAAACAATGCAAACAACAGCTACATTTGTTTGCCGTTTTTCAGCTGATGCTTGACAAACTATCTGTTGTTCAATGCAATGCCAATGCTGTGTGTGTTTGAATGACAGATGCAGTCAAACATTGAGATGATAGTAACTTGATCGAGGCTGATCTATTACAATTCTCAAAAAAGTCTATTTGCATTTCTCCATCCATTCTGCTGCAAAGAATTCAAATCAGCTGGATAGGACTTAGATGTACAGTATAGCTTGACACATGGATTTAGTGTAATGCCTAGAGTACTGTAATTTTTATCATTTGTTGTTTAACATTTTGTTTTTAAAATGGTGTACTAGGCCTATATTCAAATCAGTTTCTGTTTCATTCAAAATTAAAAACTTGAAGTGTGTGGATTCGTTTTAGCCAGAATTATGATTTGTGAAATATTTGCTGTTGCAATTTTCTACATGCTACATTATGAATCCTGAGCTTTGTAACTATTCTAATAGTAATAATATTGATACTGCCAGTTTAAAATATACAGTATACTTATTGTCTATTTTGTTACTCTTTATGGTGCATAATAAAGTTATAAATGAAAAATGTACAAACTATACATAAATGTCTTTATGAATTTTCATTTTAACATTTTGTAGAGGCACCTTTGGTAGCAATGATTTTATTTCTTTACTCCCCCAACAAAAACGTTTTCTTGATGGTGTGGCTTGACATGCGGTCACAACATTATTGATTTATTTTTTCCTTTAGTTTCTTTTGCTGTTGTTATATATATTTTCTGAAATGTATCATATTCAAACATTTCATTCAGTAGTTTCATCTTTGCATCAGTGTATAAAATAAAATTTGAATTTACGTACTTTCATGTGAAGGGTTTCATGTACACTGTAAAATGTCATACGTTGACTTTACTTAATTTATTAAAGTGAGGAAACCGATTGCCTTAAATTTCTAAGTAGTGTATTCATTTTAAGTTGGCATAACTTAAAACAGTTTGTACAGAACACTTGTTAATAAAATATACTTAAATTAAGCGTTAGCGTTAGTTCTGGCAGGTCACGTGAGTCAAGCTTGCATCAGCTGATTCTCAGCTGCCCACATCTACCTATAGGAATACGACACCTATTGCGACATTCCTATATAAGCTCTATTCAGTATTATTCAGCAGCTTTTTCCGCTTGCTCAGGAGCAAATTACACTCCTCCATCCCCAACTCCTCCTTTCGCCACAGTCAGGACTTGGCTTTCTGATATTCCTTGCTAATCAGACTCCTTTATCTTGAATAAAGTGTTACACTTAAATATCATTAAGTACATTAATGATATCTGCCTTGTTCTGTTCTGTTAACCCTAGGGGGGTTATTATTGCTGCTCTCCCTGCTCATTCATAACAGGCTGCATGGATGGGCAGGGAGGTTTTTGCCCAGAACAGAACCATACCGACAAACCAAACTTTATGCTAAGTATCTATCATTTTGACGATAGTGGTCCTGAC